>NW_006921734.1:4875819-4885187 GCF_000298275.1 Orycteropus afer afer
CCGAGGCAGTATCACTACGGAAGTAGGATTGCCCAACCTTCCTTCCGAGGAGTGGCTGGTGGGTTTGAACCGCCAGCCTTCTGATTAGCAGTCAAGTGCTTTAGCCACTATGCTACCAGAGCTCCTTGCTTTCTTTAGGCAACCCCAAATAATTAAACTGAGTATTCTTCCCTACTACTTTGGACACACCTATCAATTTCACTTAAAGTTATGCTAGTTTTAACATAAACTTATGCTAAATAATAATATAAAATTGCTAATGCAATATTCCAAGGGTTTAACATGTAACAATTTATATTAACCCTCGAAACAATCACATTAGGAAAATAAGGCATAGAGTTAAGTAGTTTAGGCAATGTCACATAGCTAGTTAGTGGAAGGAAAAAGAAAAAAAAAAAAACAAAAACAAGAACAAGAACAGGCCACCTGGATTCAGAGTTCACACTCATTTATTTTCTTCTCCTCCTCCTCCTCCTCCTCCTCCTCCTCCTTCTTCTTCTTCTTCTATATTGTGCTTTGAGTACAAATTTATGGAGCAGAATTTGTTTTACATTCAACAGTTCATGTACATTTGGTTTCACTCCCGGATTACCTTCCCCAACCCTAACCCACTCTCCTCCTTTCCCTTCCCTGTGACCCCCCCATCCCTGTGCCTTTCTTATTTATGCACTCCTGTCTGTCCAGCTTTCCCTCCATGTGAATGCTGCCCCTCTGGTGTCCCATGGCCAATTGCTACAAGGGGTATACTCCATAGAGTAGGTGGGTGCATCACCCTGAGTTGGTGTTCTGCATGTAAGTGTTTCTACTTTTGGGCTGAGAGCCAGCCCTTGGGATGACTTTTATCTCAGGTCCAAAGTGTATCCCAGGGCCATAGTCTTGGGGGGTCCCACCAGATTCCATCCAACCAGTAATTCTGGTCCTTATTGTGTTTTTGAATTTTGTTCTGTATTTTTCCTCCCACTCTATCCAGGATCTCCAGTTTTGATCCCTTCTTGAGTGGTTGGCATTGGTAGCAGGGCACCATCTAGTTCTTCTGGTCTCAACCATCATGTCCTAGGGTTGATTGTTTCTAAATACCCTTGGTTTTCTTCACTCTTCTTCACTTCAGACAAGAGAAGACCATTAGCTGCATCTTAGATGGCTGCTCAAAAGCTTTTAAGATCCCAGTTGCTACTCACCAAAAAAGGTTATGGAACGATATTTGTATGTATTATGTTGTGCCAATTGAGCCCAGTGTCCCCGAATACTATGGTCCTGAGTTGGCAAGCCTGGTGGTTCTTTCTCCCAAATTGTTTGGCTGTCTCTGAGATTACTCCAAGTCTGTCTTCTGTTGCTTCTGTAATGATTGTGGGTATTTTGTATCACTAGTATCTGTGCAAGATTCTCTTCAGCTGAATCTATCGTTGGTCTGGAGTATGCTCTTATTCACTGACACCCATCTGATCTTCTCAGTTGTCTATGTATTTATCTGTAGCTGGTTCTTGGTGTTAGTGGTAATGCAGTATTGTGCATATACTGTTGTTAGCCTCTGTTGTATATATGTTACATGCACAATTCGGTGTCCTCTCTTTTCTCAGTGTTATCCTGCTGGTCACAGGCTCATTCCATACCATCCCTCTCCTTACCCAACTCAGCATGCTGCCCCCAACTAGTCCAAAATTTTTCCCTCTCCTTCCCTCCCATCCCTGGTAACCTACAAAGTGAGACCCCCTTCCTTCAGCAAACCTTTCCTTGTCATTTTATAGTAATGCTTCATAGAATATTTGTCTTTCTGCAATTGAATTATTTCACTCAGCATGATGTCCTCCAGATTCATCCACATTGGAAGATGACTTGCATGTTGTTCATTTTTCTTTTATGTAGCATAGTATTCCACTGTATGAATATACCATAATGTGGGCAAAGGACATGAACAGGCACTTCACTAAAGATGTTATGCTGGCAGCCAACAAACACAAGAAGAATTGATCACCATCATTAGACTTTGTTGTTTGTTGTTATGTGCCGTCGAGTCAGATCTGACTCATAGCGACCCCTCCTTGGGTTTCCAAGGCAGTATCACTATGGAAGTAGATTGTCCATTTCAGAGATGCAATTCAAAATAATGATGAGATATAATCTCCTCCCAGCAATAACAGCAAAGTTCAACAAGACAGAAAGTAACAAATGGTGGCTAGGTTGCTGAGAGATTAGGATTCTCATACACTGCTGGTGGGACTGTAAAATGGTACAATCATTGTGATAAATGGTTTGAAAATAGAAATACCATTTGATCCAGCAATTCTATTACTAGGAATATGTGCTAAAGAAGTGAGAGATAGGACATGAACAGACATATGCACACCAGTGTTCATTGCAGCACAATTCGCTACAGTAAAGAGATGGAAACAACTTAATTGCCCATCAACAGATGAATGTATAACCAAATTATGGTACAATTATTAATTTTCTTAAAGCTGTCTTTAAAAATAAAGGGATATAAAACTACTTTGAAAAATACATATAATACATAAATATAATATGGATGCGAGTGAATGATACATATGTTTCCTAGGTAATGTGGATCAAACTTCTAACTGAGAGAAATTACTAAAACTGTTTTTCTTAATTATGCAGGAAGGCATCAAAGAGATAATAAGATAGCTAATGATTATTCAGCAACATCTGGAGAAGGGCAGAGGCCCAGAGATGCAAACTAACTATGGAGGTTGTATTTTATAGAGGGAGTGGCCAAGGGCATCACTAGGGAGGTTCAGGGGATATGCACTGTATCTTTGGTACTGTTAAAAGTGGTGACACAAAAATTGCCTCAGAATCTTTGGCAGCAGAGTCAGGGGTGGTGGCAGTGGTGAGTGGACCAGTGTTGTAGGAAGAGGAGCTATCAAGGCAGATGGTATCACTAGGCTTACTGTCACCCATCACTTAGGGTGTTAACTCATCAACCCCCTACTCGAGTCAGGGTGTAGATGGATGAATCATAGTGTCCACCACTGGGTGGAGAGGAGGGTCTTTACCTTGACTAGTAGGAAAGGAGCCAGGAGGGTGGGAGGTGGGGCAAGAGGGGCAGGGCCATGCAACACTTGGCTCTCCTGGGAGTCGGGTAAGGCCAGACCCTGGGTCCACCATGCGGGCATTTGCTGGCCATCCCTGGCCATGGGAAGGGATGACACCATGAGTTACTGCCCTAGTTGATGCCAACCCTAGTGATGCCCCTGGGACTGGCTGAGAGTCAGAGACTAACAGCCTGGAAGTTCTGGGAACAAGAATTAAAGTCCAGGACTTGTTGATTACAGTTGGTATTTGTGAACACAATGGGTTAAGACCAAAGAAGTTTATACTCACAGGAAAAGGTCAAACTGAAAACATCCCAAGCAAGGACTGAAGTTGAGATTTGGATTATGTTATTTCCAGAATTGAATTGAAATGATCCTAGAAGAAACAGCTTCAAATATTCATTAATCAGGATTTGGAATGCACAAAGTATGAATCTAATAAATTAGACATTGTTAAAAATGAAATTGAACTCATAAAGTTCAAAACCCTGGGCATTAGTGAGGTGAAATCAACTGGTACTGGCCGATTTGAATCCAACAATCATAGATCTACTATGCCAGGAATGAAAAATTAAAGGAGAATGGGATCACATTCATCCTCAAAAAGGAAATTTCAACATCTATCCTTAAGTACAACGCTATCAGTGATAGGATAATATTGAAAAGCCTACAAGGAAAACCAGGAGTTCTGGTAGCGTAGTGCCTAAGGCACTTGACTGTTAACCAGAAGGCTGGCGGTTCAACCCACCAGCCACTCCTCGGAAGGAAGATGGGGCAATCTACTGCCATAGTGATACTGCCTCGGAAATCCAAGGAGGGGTCGCTGTGAGTCAGGTCCGACTCAACGGCATATAACAAGAACAACAACAACAACAAGGAAAACCAGTTAATACTATTATTATTCAAATTTTCACACCAACCACTAAAAATGAAGATAAAGAAATTGAAGATTTTTACCAACTTTGGCAGTCTGAAATTGACCAAACACACAATTAAGATGTGTTGATAATTACTGGGGATTGAAAAGCAAAAGGTAGAAACAAAGAAGAAGCATCAGCAGTTGGAAAATATGGTCTTGGTGACAGAAATGAGACCAGAGATTGCATGGTAGAATTTTGCAAGAACAACCACTTATTCAGTTCAAATACATTTTTTCAACAACATAAACAATGACTATACACCATCTGGACCTTGCCAGATGGAATGTACAGAAATCAAATCAACTACCTCTGTAGAAAGGGGTGATGGAGAAGCTCAATATCATCAGTTAAAATAAGGCCAGAAGCTGACTATGGAATAGACTACCAATTGCTCATAAGCAAGTTCAAGTTGATACAGAAGAAAATGAAAGCAAGTCTACAAGAGCCAAAGTACAACCTTAATTACATCCCACCTGAATTTAGAGATTATTTGAAGAAAATTTGATTCATTGAACCCCAGTGACTGAAGACCAGACGAGTCGTGGGATCACATCAAGAACATCATACATGAAGAAAGAAGGAAAGGAAGAAAATACCAAAAATAAAAAAAGATGTTAGAAGAAAATCTGAGACTTCCTCTTGAATAGAGAGTAGCTAAAGTGAATGGAAGAAATGATGAAATAAAAAAGTACAACAGAAGATTCCAAAGGGTTGCTCAAGAACACAAAGTGAAGTATTACAATGAAATGTGCAAAGACCTGGAATTAGAAAACTTCAGGGGAAAAACAAGCTCTACATTTCTCAAGCTGAAAAAAACTCAAGAAAAAATTCAAACCTCACATTGCAATATTGAAGGTTTCTATGGGCAAAATATTGAATGATATAGAAAACATTAAAAGAAGATGAAAGGAATATATAGAGTCACTGTATCAAAAAGAAGTGGGCTATATTCAACCATTTCAGGAAGTAGTATATGATCAAGAACTGATGGTATTAAAGGAAGAAGCCCAAGTTGCACTAAAATAATTGGCAAGAAAAACAAACAAGATACCAGGAATTGATGGAATACCCTTTGAGATGTTTCAACAAATGGATGGAGCGCTCGATGTGCTTCCTCATTTATGCCAAGAAATTGGGAGACAGCTCCCTGGCCAACTGACTGGAAGAGATCTACATTTGTGCCCATTCCAAAGAAAGGTGATTCAGCAGAATGTGGAAATTATTGAACAATATCATTAATATCACACAAAAATAATTTTTTCCTGAAGATAATTTTAAAAAGGTTGCAGCAGTATATTGACAGGCAACTTTCAGATATCCAAACTGGATTCAGAAGAGAACATGGAATGAGGGATATCATTACTGATGGCAGATGGATCTTGCCTGCAAGCAAAGAATACCAGAATGATGTTTACCTGTTTTATTGACTATGCAAAAACATTCAAGAATGTGTATCATAACAAATTATGGTTCACACTGCAAAGAATGGGAATTCAAGAACACTTAATTGTGCTAATGAGGAACCTGTACATAGACCAGGAAGCTATCGTTCTAACAGAACAAGGGAATATTGCATGGTTTAACATCAGGAAAGGTGTGTATCAAAGCTGTATTCTTTCACCATACTTATTACTTCTGTATGCTGAAAAAATAGTCTGAGAACCTGGACTATGTGAATGAGAACACAGCATCAGGATTGAAGACTCATTAACAATCTGAGATATGCAAATAGCACAACCTTGCTTGCTGAAACTGAAAATGACTTGAAGCACTTATGAAGATCAAAGACTACAGTATTTAATATAGATTACAGCTCAACATAAAACAAAAATCCTCACAACTGGACCAATAAACAATATCACGATAGGTGGAAAAAAGATTGAAGTCAGGGATTTCATTTTACTTGGCTCCACAATCAACACCCATGGAGGAAGTAATCAAGAAATCAGACTATGAATTGCATTGGGCAAATCTACTGCAAAAGTCCTCGTTAAAGTACTAAGGAGCAAAGATGTCACATTGAAGACTAAGGTGTGCCTAACCCAAGCCATGGTGCTTTCAATCTCCTCATATCCTTATATCCATAACTGCACAATGAATAAGGAAAAATGGAGAAGAACTGATAAATTTGAATTTTGGTGTTGGCAAAGAATGCTGAAAATACTACAGAGTGCCAGAGCGAACAAATCTGTCTTGGAAGAAGGGTACCTGGAATGCTCCTTAGAAGAAGAAATGGCCTTTTATTTTTAAAAAACATTTTTTTATTGTGATTTGGGTGAAAGTTTAAAGAGCAAGTTCACTTTCCATACAGCAGATCATATACACTTTGTCTCATGAAATTGACTACAATTTACCACAGTGCAACAGCTCCCCTCCCACTTCCTCCCCATACTTATCTCTTCCCTGTGTCCTTCCCTCTCATGCACTCCTGCCCCCTGAGCTGTCTCCCTGTGCATGCACAGCCCTTCTATTCTGCCATGATTGCTCTCTCCAAGAGTGTTATCTACCTAATGTATATGTTCAGCTCATGTGCTTGTCTTTTGTTTGGCTGGAAACCACAGGTGTGGGTTCAATTCCAGACCTGAAAGGCAACTAGGGACCATAGTCTCAGTGATTCCACTGGGATCTATCAGATCAGCAAAACTGGTCCTTTTTTTAAAAAAAATGATTTTCAGTTTTGTTCCACTCTACTGTTCTCTCAATCTATCCAGCATCTCCTACATAAATCCTTCTCCTAGTGGTTGCCAGTGGTAGCTGGGCACCATCTAGTTCTTCTGGTCTCATAGTCATGTAGGCTGAGGATCACATGATGTACCAGTCCCTTGGACTAACTGTTTCCATGTGTCTTTGTTTTTCTTCATTCTTCTTTGCTCTGGATGAGGAGAGGCACATCGTTACATCTAGATGGCTGCTTACAAGCTTTTAAGATCCCAATCGTAACTCACTGAAGTAGGATGTGGAACAGTGTTTTTGTGTAGTATGTTATGCCACTTGAACTTGATATCCCCTTCAACTATGTCCCAAGCCCACAGGTCCAATTACTCACTTGTTCTGTGTAGCTGGCTGTGGCCAAGAAGTGACTACAAACTTGTCCCTTGTCAGCTCTACTATGTACCTGGGAATTCTTATGGAATATAGCAATACACTTGGAGAAACATTGTCTGCCAACCCTTTACAACCTTGGGCATAGACATGCCTAATAGTTCAGCCTTTCTACCCATCTATCCACCCATATATCCATGTTTGCCTTCACTGACAATGCAGTACTGTATGCAAAGGGTCCATCGTTTTTGTCTGTATCTCCCATGCACCTCTCTAAGTCTTCCTCTTCCTCGATGTCACTAGGTTGATCACTCACATTTGGTACATTGCCCTTATCTTTGCCCAAATCAGTACTTGTCTCTACCTAACTAACAGTGTTCCCTACCCTCACCTACCACCCCTGGTAACCAACAAAGAAAATTTCTTACCATACATAAAACTTTCCTTGACTTTTGCAATAATGGACTAATACAATATATGTCCTTCTGTGATTGACTTATTTCACTCAGCATAATGTTCTCCAAGCTCATCCATGTTATGTGGTGTTTTGCAGATTCTACATTATTCTAACTGGGTTGCAAAGTATTCCATTATGTGTATGTACCATAATTTAGTTATACACTCTTCTGTTGATGGGCATCTAGGTTATTTCCATCTTTTGGCTATTGTGAATAGTGCTGTGATGAACATGGATGTGCATATATCTGTTCCTGTCCTGGTTCTCACTTATTTAGGATATATACCTAGTAATGGAATGGCTGGATGTACCTAGTAATGGAATGGATCAAATGGTATTTTTAATTCCAACATTTTCAGGAATCACCAGACCACTTTCCACAGAGTTTGTGTCATTTGACAGTCCCACCAGCAGTTATGAGAGTCCTGATCTCTCTGCATCCTTGCTAGCATTTGTTATTTTCTGTCTTGTTGAATTGTGCTACTAGTGCTGGGATAAGACAGTATTTCATTTTTGTTTGATTTGCATCTCTCCAATGGCTAACGATCATGAGCATTCTTTCATATTTTTGTTGGCTGCCTGAATATTCTCTTTGGTGAAGTGTTTATTCATGTCTTCTGCCTATTTTTTAATTGGATTATTTGTCTTTTTGTTGTTGAGTGTTGGAGTTTTCTATAAATTCTAGAAATAAGTCCCTTGTCAGATGTGTCATTGCTGAATATTTTTTTCCCAATCTGTAGGTTTTCCTTGATCTGTTTCTCAATCCTTTGAAGATACTTAAATATAATTGTTTTGAATTCCTTATCAGGAAGTTCCAATGCTGCTGCTTTCTCAGGGCTGTGTTCTGAGTCTGTATCCTGCTCCCTTGTTTCTACTACTATATCTTGCTTCTCTGTGGACTGTGATGATCTGTTGTCTCAAAGACATTGTGACTTTGTCATATTTAGATCCCTGTTAACTGTATGTGAAGAGCAGTGAAGGGTGAGTCAGGTTCTTCGTGGTGGTCATTAATTTTTGGCCAGTTGGTGGAGAAAGAAGTGATGGCTTTCACTCAGTAAGTGAAGCTGCAGGAGGTGTGGTTGTAATTGTGTCATAGGAGCACTCTTGCTGTCTCCCACTCTGTTAGACAAAAACAATAATAGAATAGCCTTCAACAAAGTAAAGCAAGTGGACAAAAACACACCCTGTAAACACGTAGGAATAATAACCAAAAAAAGAAAAGAGAAAAAAGAAAAAAATCCCACAATATCTGGGGAGAGCGCAATAAGAGAAAAAGGGTAGAGAAGGAGAATAATGAAGAAAAATATCAGAAAAATGCAAAAAGAAGGAAGGAAGGAATGGGGTTAATCATGAGAAAGAAAAAGAATGGGGACCAGGAACAGGGAAGAGAGAAAAAGCAAAAGCTAGAACCTGCTAAGGGATTAATAATGAATAATAATTTAAAAAAAGACAAAAAAATAATAATGATTTTATAACAGACAAAAACAAAGAAACTAAAAAAAAGGAAAAAAAAAAAATCTGTGTAGGGCGGGATAGGGCACCCAGGCTCTGCGGGAGCACACAGACTGGGATGGAATTCCTAAGGGCCCAGAAGATGGGTGGGAGTGAGCGATGGCCCCACACCAAGAGGGTGTAAGGTACAAGAGTAACAAGGGAAATATCGCACCTTTCCAGTCATTGGTGTCCAGAATGTCCTTGTGGTTCCCTGCAAGTGGAGTCTATTCTTAAGTCCCTCAAATCTGGGAGAACGCTGTTGCTTTACGTATCCAAAATGGTGAAGCCGCTTGTAAACATTCAAAATAGCTGCACCCTCCAGATAGGCAAAAGTTCACAGCTCAGCTCACCTTCCTCTTCTCTGCTTCCCCTATTAATCACCAGCCACCAGTGCAGTACTCC
>NW_006921734.1:4886257-4910552 GCF_000298275.1 Orycteropus afer afer
TGATATGATCATGTGGTTCTTCTCCTTTGTTTTATTTATGTGGTGGATGATGTTGATTGTTTTTCTAATGTTGAACCATCCTTGCATACCTGATATGAACCCCACTTGGTCATAATTAATTATTTTTTTCGATATGCTATTGGAGTCCATTGGCTAGGATTTGTTGAAGATTTTTGTATGCATATTCATGAGGGATATTGGTCTGTAGTTTTCCTTTCGAGTGGTGTCTTTGCCTGATTTTGGTATCAAGGTTATGCTTACTTCATAAAATGAATTTGGGAGGATTCCATTCTTTTCTGGGAATTGTAATAGTTTGGGTAGCATTATTGTCAGTTCTTCTCTGAACACTTGGTAGAATAATCCAGTGAAATCGTCTGGGCCAGGACTTTTCTTGCTATTAATCTCTTATGATCTGTTCAATTTCTTCTTTTGTTATGGATCTGTTTAACTTTTTCACCTCAGTCTGCGTCATTTTAGGATAAGTCATGTGTTTCTAGAAATCTATCCATTTCTTCCAGATTTTCAAGTTTGTCAGAGTACAGTTCTTCATGTTATGTTGTTGTTGTTATATTATTTCTGTTAATAATTTCCTAAACATGTTTGATATTTAAAAAGATAGCATTATCTTTTGGATAACCAAACTATGGCACATGCATATATATATATATATATATATATAAAATATGTTATATATGATACTTCGTAGTATCCTAATGTTATCCTTTTTATTTCAGTTGGTTCTGTTCTGATGTTGCCCATTTCGTTCCTTATTCATATTATTTGTATTCTCTCCTTCTTTTCCTTTGCTCATTGCTAATTTGCCAGGGGTTTGTCAATTTTATTAATCTTTTTAAAAAATGAACTTCTACACTGTTGATTTTTCCTATTCTTTGTATTTTTGTTTCATTTATTTCTGCTTGAATCTTCATTATTTCCTCTCTTCTGGTAATGGTAGGCTATTCTTGCTGTTCATTTTCTAATTGTTAGAGATGTTGGTTTAAAGTGTTGATTTTGGCTCTTTCTTCTTTTTTGAAGGAGTCTGGTGGAGTAGTGCCTAAAGCATTTGACTACTAATGAGAAGGTTGGTGGTTCAAACCCACCAGCCACTCCTCAAAAGGAAGATGGGGCAATATACTTCCATCATGATACCACCTTGGAAACCCAAGGAGGGGTTGCTATGAGTTGGATCTGACCCAATGGCAGTGAGAGTGAGTTTTTCTTTTTTGATGTGTGCATTTATTCCTATAAATTGGCCTCTGATCACTGCTTTTACTGTATCCCAAAGATTTTGGTATGTTGTGTTTTCATTCTCATTTGATTTGAAGAATTTTTTAATTTCATTTTTTATTTCTTCTTTTACCCAGTCACTCTTAAGGAGGGTGTTGTTCAGTTTCCATGTGTTTGGTCTGTTTCCTTTGATCTTCCTACTGTTGATGTCTAATTTGATAGCATTATGATCTGAGAAGATCCATTGCTGTATTTCACTGTTTTAAAATTTATTAAGGCTTGCTTCATTGCCTAACATATGCTCTATCATGGAAACGTACCCTGTAGGAATGGCCAGACATTGTCTCACCACTTTGGACATGTTGTCAGATGGGAGCTGTTCCCAAAGAAAAATCTCATGCTTGGCAAAATAGAGGGTCAGAGAACAGGGGAAGACCCTCAAAGAGATGGATGGACACAATGCCTGCAATGGTGGGCTCAACCATAGCAAGGATTGTGAGGATGGTACAGGAGTGGGAATTGCTTGCTTTGTTGTACATAGGGTCTCTATGATTCACAGCCAACTTGATGGCACCTAACAAGAGCAACACTGGAGGTTTGTTCCCTAAAGGACTTTAGAAACAAAAACTAAATCCACCCTAGACCTCGAATTATTTCTGTGAATAATTTCCTAAACATGTTTGATATTTAAAAAGATAGCATTATCTTCTGGATAACCAAACTATGGCACATGCACACAATGCAACACTATGCAACCCTAAAGAATAACCTAGAATATGCAAAACATGGCATAACAGGGATGCATTTGGAGGACATTATGCTGATTGAAATAAGTCAATCACAGAAGGACAAATATAGTATTAGTTCATTATTGTAAAAAATCAAGGAAAGTTTTATCTATGGAAGGAAACTTTCTATGTTGGTTACCAGGCCAAAAAAATAAAAATAAAAACATTGACCTCTGTCACTTTAGTTTTGTGCATTTCACTGTACATAATTATATTTCAATAAAATGCATTTAAAAAAAAAAAGATAACATTAGAAATCAGAGATGAGATAGCTTGAGGATAAAATAAATATATGGGTCAGGGTTCAATCAGGGAAGGAGACCCACAAGGAGATTTTGTATAAGTGGAAGCAGGATAAATAGCTCCTCTAAAGAAGTTTTTGCACTTGATGTTGAAGGTTGCAATTCATAAGTCTGGCTGTTGAAAAGGGAAGATAGATATAAAGAAGGAACAGGCAAAAGAAGCTGAAACTCACAAGTACAAAACTGGTCATGTTGGCATTTACTGTATACATTTATAGAAGCCCTTGTGTCACAGTGGTGAAAGAAATTGGCTGCTAACTGAAAGTCAGTGGTTCAAACCCACTAGTTGTTCTGCAGAAGCAACATGTGGCAGTCTCCACCCATAAACATTACACCTTTGAAACTCTATGGGGAAGTTCTACTAAAGAAACACATACTATTTGCAAGTATCCATGAAGAACTTAAAAACTAAATATACTAAAACACAGATAAAATTACAATTAATTTAAAATGCTTGAAATCATGCAGAATAAGTTATCTGACAAAAATGTAATTGAATTATAAATCAAAACCAAAAAACACTTGGAAAAATTCAAATATTGGAAACAAAATTTAAAGTAATTATTAATCATTAAGTAAAAAGAATATAAAGGGAATATTATCAACTGAGCGAAAATGAGAACACAACATATCTAATTTTGTGATTCACAACTGAAGAAGTATTGGGAAGAAAATTAAAATCTAAATTGTTTATTTTAAAAAAGTAGAAAAATCTGTAATCTAAGTTTTCACCATCAGCTCAAAGTAAGTAGAAACAAAGAAATCATAAAAGATAAGAGCAAAAAATAATCTAATAGTATATAGAAAAACAATATAGAGAAATTGAGCCACAAGTTGTTTTTTTAAAATCAGTGATAGTTATAAAAAAAATGATGAAAATAATCAAGAAAAATAAACAAAATAAGTTATCATTATGAAGAATTAAAGAAATATAATGACAGATCTAATAGACAATAAAAGATTAATAAGGAAGAAATGATATAAACAACTCTTATAATAATAAATTTATCTGCTGGAATAAAATGGACAAATTTCTTGAAGAATAAAAGTTACCAAAGCCTACTAAAGAAGATAGGAACTCTAGTAGCATAGTGACTAAGGCACTTGCCTGCTAACCAGAAGGGTGGCAATTCAAACCCACCAGCCACTACTCTGAAGGAAGGTTGGGCAATCTACTTCCGTAGTGATACCACCTCGGAAACCCAAGGAGGGGTTGTTATGAGTTGGATCCAACTCGATGGCACATAACAACAACTAAAGAAGATTTGTGAAACCCCTGAGACTATGGTCCCCAGTCACACTTCAAGCCTGGAATTGAACTGATTCCTGTGGCTTCCAGCCAAACAACAGTCAGGCATATGAGGTGAACATTTATACCAGATATGTGCACTCCTTAGAATAATCACTCATGGGAAATCAGAATGGCAATATTTGCACAGGGAGATAGCTCAGAAGGCAGGAATACTTAGGAAAGAAGGACACAGGGAAAAGGTAACCACAGCAAGTGGGAAGAGAAATGTTACATTATGAGGACTGCAATCAAAGTCATGAAACAAAATGTGTAAGAGACAACATGTATATGGAAAATGAATTTCCTTAGTAAACTTCTACCCAAATCACAATTAAAAAAAGAAAAAAAGTGCAGAACAACCCAGAGACTGAGAGAAAATATTTGTAAACCTTACATCTGATAAGGAACTTGTATCTAGAATATATAAAATACAGTTATAACTCAATGACAAAAAGAAAAATAACCCAATTTAAAAATGGGCAGACATTTGAATAGATATTTCTTCAAAAATGTATATTCAAATGCCAATAACCACATGAAAAGTTACCATAGTAACATACCACTTCACACCCATTGCTGTTGTTATGTGCCGTCGAGTTGGCCCCGACTCATAGCGACCCCTCCTTGGGTTTCCAAGGCAGTATCACTACGGAAGTAGGATTGCCCAACCTTTCTTCCGAGGAGTGGCTGGTGGGTTTGAACCGCCAGCCTTCTGGTTAGCAGTCAAGTGCTTTAGCCACTATGCTACCAGAGCTCCCTCACACCCATTAAAAAGGCTAAAGTGTGCAGTGAGTATTAAGCTCTTTTAAATGGGGCAATCTACTTCCGTAGTGATACTGCCTCGGAAACCCAAGGAGGGGTCACTATGAGTCAGGTCCAACTTGACGGCACATAACAACAACAACAACATATGGGATCAAGTTAACAACAGTAACTGGAAAGATTATATAGGAACTTTGTGGTGTAGTGAGTTTTTGTTAACAATGGAAGAACATCTCAGAAAAGGAAGGCGAGAATAGTTGCACAACTGGAAAAATGTAACCAATATCATTGAGTTGTACACATAGAAACTGTTGAATTTGGTGTATGTTTTGCTGTGTACATTCAATGAGAACAACAAACTAAATTTCAGATAAGTGAATAAATTTTAAAAAAAGGCTATAATCAAAAAGATAGTCAATAACAAGTGTTGCTGAGAGTATGGCTAAGTTGGAACCCTCAACTATTGCTGGAGAGAATGTAAAATGGTATAGCTACTTTGGAAAAGATTAAACATGGAATTAAATATGACCTATTAATTCCACTCCTAGATATCTGCCCAAGAGAAGAGAGAGGACAAGTTCACATGGAAATTTGCACACCAATATGGATAGCAGCATTATTCATAATAACCAAAAAGTCAAAGCAACCTAAATATCTATCAACAAATGGATGCATAAGCAATATGTGGTATACAGTGGAGCAGTATTTATTAATAAAAATGAATGAAATCCTAATATAAGAAATCAAAAACATCAGAAAGGCTACATATAGTATGATCATATCTATATGAAAGTCTGAAATATGCAAATCTATATATAGAAAAAGTAGATTAGTGACTGCCTTGGGTTGGAGATAGAGGGGACCCCTGCGGGGAGTAATCTCTAATAAGTAACTACTAATGGGCTTCTCTCTCACTGCCGTGGAGTTGATTTCGACTCATAGTGACCCCTCTGTGGGTTTCTGAGGCAGTATCTCTACAGAAGTAGATTACCCAGCCTTCCTTCCAAGAAGTGGCTGGTGAGTTTGAACCACCAGCCTTCTCGTTAGCAGTCAACTGCCTTGCTATACCTGAGCCCATTGTTGTAGACACTGTTCCAGTAAGCATATATGTATACACAAATAGCCACTGTGTCAAATCATCTGGTTAAGGGTTCCCCTTTTTCGTTGACCCTCCACTTTACCAAGCATGATATCCTCTAGGGGATGGTCCCTTCTGACAACATGACCAAAGTAGATGAGATGAAGTCTGGCCATTCTCTCTTCCAAGGAGTATTCCAGCTACACTTCTTCCAGGACAGATTTGTTTGTTCTTCTGTCAGTTCCTGGTACTTTCAGTATTCTTCACCAACACCACAACTCAAAAGCATCAACTCTTCTTCAGTCTTCCTTATTCAATGTCCAGTTTCCACATGCATATGAGATGACTGAAAACATCAAGGGTTGGGTTAGGCACATCTTAGTCTTCAAAGAGACATCTTTGTTCTTCAACACTTTAAAGAGGTCTTTTGCAGCAAATTTGCCCAGTACAATATGTCATCAGATTTCTTGGCTACTTCTTCCATTGGTGTTGATAGCGAAACCAAGTAACATGAAATCTTTGACAACTTCAATCTTTTCTCCAATTATTATGATCCTGCTTATTGGCTCAGTTGTGAGGATTTTCATTTTCTTTATGCTGAGATATAATCCATACTGCAGACTTTCGTCTTTAATCTTCATTAGTAAATGCTTCAAGTCATCTTCACTTTCAGCAAGCAAAGTTGTGTCATCTGTGTATCACAGGTTGTTAATGAGTCTTCCTACAATCCTGATACCATGTTCTTCTTCATATAGTCCAGCATCTTAGATTATTTGCTCAGCATAGAGATTGAATAGTATGGTGAAAGGACACAACCCTGATACACTCCCTTCCTGATTTTAAACCATGCAGTATCTCCTGGTTTGGTTTGAATGACAACCTCCTGGTCTTTGTACATGGTTCCTCATGAGCACAGTTAAGTGTTGTCTAATTCCCATTCTTCTCAATGTTATCCATAACTTCTTATGATCCACACAGTCATATGCTTTTGCATAGTCAATAAAATACAAGTAAGTAAACATCTTTCTGGTATTCTTTGCTCTCAGCCAAGATCCATCTTACATCAGCAAAGATATCCCCTGTTCCACATCCTCTTCTGAATCCAGCTTACATTTCTGGAAGTTCTTGTAGATATACTGCTGTAACAGTTTTTTAATTATCTTCAGCAAGATTTTACTTGTGTGTGATATTAATGATATAGTTCAATAATTGCCACATTCTGTGGACTTACCTTTCTTTAGAATGGGTACAAGTATAGATATCTTCCAGTCAGTTGGCCAGGTAGCCATCTGCCAAATTACTTGGCATAGACAAGCAAGTACCCCCCAGTGTGGCACCTGCTTGTTGAAACATCTCAGTGAGTGTTCAGTCAATACCTGGACAGTCATTCTTTGCCAATTCCTTCAATGTAACTTAGAATTCTTCCTTTGATACCATCAGTTCTTGGTCATATGTGAACTCCTGAAATGGTTGAACTTCAATCATCTTTTTTGTACAGTGCCTTTGTGTATTTCTTCCATCTTCTTTTGATGTTTCCTGCATCATCCAATATTTTCCCCACAGAATCTTTCAATATTGTAACTCGAGATTTAAATTTTTTCTTTGGTTCTTTCAGCTTGAGAAATGCTGAGTGTGTTCTTCCGTTTTGGTTTTCTAACTCCCCGACTTAATATATTTCATTATAATAATCGACCTTCTCTTCTTTTGCTACTCTTTGAAATCTTCAGTTCAACTATTATCTTGTCGTTTCTTCCATTTGCTTTAGCTATTCACCATTTAAGAGCAAGTTTCTGAGTCTCTTCTGACATCTCTTTTAGTCTTTTCTTCACTTCCTATAGTTTTAATGATTTCTTGCTTTCTTTGTGTATGATGTTCTTGATGTAATACCACAATTCATCTTGTTTTCGGTCATTGGTGTTGATTGTGTCAAATCTATACTTCAGATGGTCTCTAGATTCATTGGGGTACAATCAAGGTCATATTTTAGCTCTCGTGAACTTGTTTTAATTTCCTTTCAGCTTCAATTTGAACTTGTGTATGAGCAGTTGATGGTCTGTTCCACAGTCAGCTCCTGGCCTTGTTTCAGCTGAAGATATTCAGTTTCTCCATCACCTCTTTCCACAGATGTAGTCTGTTCTGGTTACCTAGTACCACTCTGACAAAGATATACCACAAATGGGATGGCTTGAACAAACAGGAGTCTATTCTCTTACAGTTTGGAGTGTTTAAGTCTGAGTTCAAAGTGCCAGGTCTAGGGGTTGAGTGAAAGCCCCTCAACCTTGGGCTTCAGCTCTGCCTCCTGCACCCAGCCCACTGAAGCCAGAGGTTTTCTTCACTCAACTGCTGGCTACTGAGGCTGACAAGCCCAAGATTGACAAGAAAAAAGACACAGTCCCAATGTTACCAAACCACACGCCAGGCCATTAACTCAAGTCCATTGAAAGTCCCAAGGTCAGCAGAGCATGGCAGGCTGCTGAACAACATGGCTACATGCAGGGTTCAAGTGTGCAATAAACTAGAGACCATTTCCCAAGCCTTCTCCTATACAGGAAGCAAACCACAGCCCTACAGCAGCTACTCAGCTGCTCATAGTAGATTCCACCATAGAGTTGATCACCAGTTTCATCATGGGGAATGCTACATCCAGCTGCCCAGCCACTCAACCAGGCTCAGCCAAGTTGATACACAAACTTAGCTACCAAATAGTTGATCTGATTTCTGTGTATTCCATCCAGTGGCATTCACATGTGTAGCCACTGTTTATGTTGTTGAAAAAAGGTATTTACAATGAATAAGTTGTCAGTTATGCAAAATTCTATCATGAGATCTCTAGCGTAATTTCTATCACTAAGGCGATATTTTCTAACTACCAGTGATTTTGCTTGGTTTTCAACATTTCCATTCCAAGCCCCAGTAATAATCAACACATACTGATTGCATATTTGGTCAATTTCAGACTGTAGAAGTTGGTAAAAATGTTCAATTTCCTCACCTTTGGCTTTGGTGGTTGGTGTGTAAATTTGAATAATAATAGTATTAACTGGACTTCCTTGTAGACATATGGATATTATCCCACCACTGACAGCACTGTACTTCAAGATAGATCTTGAAATATTTTTGTCACGATGAATGCTACACCATTCTTCTTCAATTTATCATTCCCATCATAGTAGGAAATATGGTTGTCTGATTCAAATCGGCCAAAACCAGTTCATTTTAGTTCACTAATGCCTTGGATATCGATCTTTATATGTTCCATTTCATTTTTGACAACTTCCAGTTTTCCTAGATTCATACTTTGTACATTTCCTGTTCTGATTATTAATGGATGTTTGCAGCTGTTTCTTCCCATTCTGAATTGTACCACATTAGCAAGTGGAGGTCCCAAAGTCTTTGATCCATCCACATTATTAGGGTTTACTCTCCTTTGAGGAGGCATCTTTTCCCCAGTTGTATTTTGAGTGCCTTCCAATCTGAGGGGCTCATCTGCCAACACTATATGGGAAAATGTTTCAGTGCTTTTCCAGTAATACATCAGATAATATTTCATTGCTATTTATAAAGTGTTCACTGGCCAGTTCTTTGAGAAGTAGATGGCCCCTTTCTTCTTCTGAGTCTGTCTTAGTCTGGAAACTCCACTGAAACCTGTCCACTGGGGGTGACCCTACTGGTATTTGAAATACTGGTGGCATAGCCTCCAGCCTCACAGCAACACATAAGCCACCACAGTATGACAGACAAGTGTTGATTCAGTAGGTTTATACATTTGTCAATACTTGTTAAACTATACTATTACCATATGTGCATTTTATTTTACGTAATGTATACTTCAATAAAACTAAACAAACAAAAAAGTTGACACAAATAGCCAGCTTATTGTCCTAACTCAATTATAACAATGATCAGGCTTTTGAAAAATGGCCAGTCTAACAAAAAAGCCAGGTTTCAAAATATATTTAACCAAAATGATGTACTAGCTACAATTAAATAGTCAAAGCCACCCACCCATCCACATTTACCATTGGATGCTTAAGAAGAATCTTGATATCATATTAGCAAGACTGTCATTTTTCTTACTCAGCCACACAATCAGCATAGAATAAGGCATAAATTAGGAGTTAAAGCAGATGTTGTTGTTAGTTACTGTTGAGTCAGTTCCAAGTCATAGTGACACTACGTATCATGGAATAAAGCATTGTGCTATCCTCACAATTGTTGCTATTTTTGAAGCCATTGTTGCAGCCATTGTGTCAATTCTTCTTGTTGAGGGTCTTTCTCTTTTTCAATGACCCTCTGTTTTATCATTTTTTTTCCTATTTTTGGCCATTTATTTTTCTTATTCTTTGACTCTTTTCTAGATTCTTCTCAGAATGGTTTACTTTACTTTCCCAATGTCATTTCTTCTTTTACTCCATCCCAAACAAAGAAATGTTGTCAAGATATCTTCCAGTGTTTTATAGTTGTAATTAAATGGTCCTTTGAAACAAAACATGTAATTAATATCTTCAGCTATCATATTTACTACCCAGATTTTATTGTATTAAGTCAGACTATTCCACAGATAAATGAAAATTAATTTTTCATTGCCTCACAATTTAAAATACAACTGTCACTGATGCAATCAAATGTGCTCCAAGGAAAACACAGTTTTAGTTGTACAACTTCATTTTATTTCAGCAGAAAGGCTCCATAAATACCACAGGGAGATATTTGGTACTCACATTTCAATTCCTTTCAGGGGAGGAAAGAGTACTCTACTTCATTACTGAAAATGTGTGAATTTTACAAAATGAGGAGAAAGAATAAAAAAATAAAATAATTTCCAACGGGTTAATTTAACCCCAAAGTGCTTTAGAACACAAAACAATTGATTTCAATTATTGCAACCAATGAATAAAGGCACACCTGCTGCTGTTTCCAGATCAAATCACTCTAGTTACCAGGTGTGAATTAATGTGTCTTAGAATCAATTTCTCAATGGGAATCCTTCACTTTTTTCAGTTTCTACTAAACAAATGAGATCTATGATTTCTGCATGATTTAGTAAGCATTTCTTCCTATATTTCAAATTACTCACATAAAGAGCACATATTCCCAGTACCAATAGTTAATCTCTAAAACCTATGATAATTAAAAAAAAAAAAAAAATGTTTAATTGACAGGTTCTTTTTAATTCAGAATAAACCACTAATATTGTGTTTAATAATCCTGACCAATCAGTGACAAATACTAAAATAACTACTCAATACAAATCAATTCATTGGGTAATAACCTGAAATCTCTATCTAACTTAACTGAGTATTAAGTCACGTTTAAAGATAAATCCAGTTTGACTGTAAATTCACTAATCATTAGCAAGTAGATGGGGATGGAGATTAAGGATGCAATGTGTATTTAATCCTACTCTTTTTCTCCTGGGCTAATAAATTAAGAAGGAATAGAAAACTACCAATGGCAACCCTACAAATAAAAATACTAGTTGTTTTAGTATATTTCTTACTCTGAAGTGTGGGATTATGGGAACTTGAGGAATTATTTTCCTTCATACTGACTCCAAAGAAGTCTATATCCTTTCAGGCCCATAGTTATGTACTGATAGTCTAACATTACATGCAAGATGTCCCAATTAACCTCAAATATTTTGACCTTATAAAGCAAGCACTGCCTTCATTTCTAATTTTTAGTCCTCATACAATGTATTGATGTTGAAAATGACATTTTCTTACACACATTTCACTGAGAGAAAATTATGGTTTAATGTCTTAGAGCAAGATAGAGACAAGGCTGCCACCTCACCAAAGGCAGATAATCAATTTTTCACTAAATCAGTTCTGCATTATTTGATGATGGAATGAGTTGAGTGGCAAAGAAAATATGTCACACAGACAGTTCAAATTAATAATTCAACACAATATGGTATAAAGGTCAATCAATGGAGAATTAATATTAATACTTTTGACAGTTGCAAAATGATTTTGTATAGTGCTTTAAACCATATTGAGTTCAATGTTTTTAATCCATCAATTTATTCAGCAAATATTATTAGGTATCTAATAAGTTCAACACACTGGGCTGGTTTTTTGTGGACGGTAAAGTTATGGCCCAGAGAACAGCTCAGACCAACTGCACTGCACACACATGTTGCCTCAGAGGTGGTCCCTTGATCCCAAGCAGCCACAAGACTACTAGAATTAGAATTCCAATCAATAGCAGTAATCTATTCACATGTGCTACATCCATCTGGTTCCATCGAATCGTACACAGGAGACACTTACACAGTGTTGCCAGTAGTAAAAGTCATGTATTACTTATAGAAAGCAGCTTACTGTCATTTACAGATTACTTCAACCAAAGTAAATATCAAAGTAAGATTCAAAACCAAAAGTAACTATCTATAATTGAAGACCAAAGTGACTGTCTAAATATCAAAAACCAAAGTAACCATCCACAATCTATCACCTATTTACCCTTTCTCCTCCAAAACTCTGAGCTTTCCTGAATTGTTGCATTGAATTTCAATTCTACTGATATTAATGTGTGGCATCAAACCAGTCTAGGAAAATCTTGGCTTCTCTGCCTTGGTCAGTCCAGACTCCAGTTACTCCACACAGTTTTTTCTCTCACAGGGGGTTAATCAAGTGGGTGCCAACCCATCAACTCCTGGAATTAGGTGATCTTTAATTCAGCAAATAAAGAAAAATACAAAAAGGACAAGGTCTGGAAGGAGCTCTGTAAGGAGCTTTGTCCCTGGAGATGCAGTCCTCCCACATGCATCATCAATCCCAAAGCTCCCAGGAAGCTCCAAGATCCCAGGGACTTTTATAACAGTCATTGAGACATCAATGCATAGTCATGACCAGTGCCTCATTGCATATGCGTGATCAATTGAATCAATGAGCATATGGGATTGATTGCATCAAGCCCCTCTTCCTGAAGATACTTGGTGAGTGTGGCCTTTGGGGCTTCCACTCCATGTGCACATGTTTAAATGTTGCCTGGATAATATATATAGTAAAAGCACTTCATTACTGGCAAATTTCAGAGGTTGTTTTCAGGAAAAAGGAAAGCCAAATTCTTTGTCCCATAATCACTACCCAGGCTTCTTTAATACAGTCCCAGTGATTTATTTACATTTTTACAGTGTTTTGATTCCAAGGACCTGCTTCTACAGCACTCATTCTCATTAGATTTCAAATCCCATGGAACTTTATTCTTTCTATTTCTCATTGACTGAGGTATAGAATGGCATCTCACACAAGACATTTGTGGCTTATAAATTTTAAGATAATGTGGCAAAATGGAGAGTTTTTAATCTCACTAGGCTAACTTAAACATTAGACAGAATTGCTTGTAAAAGTATTTTGCCAATTCCACCAAGTTGCTCAAGTCATTTTTGTTTTTCTCCACACTTCTCTTTCTTCCCTGTCCTCTATCATCAGCCAACCTCTCAAATCAACCCCAAAAGTCTTTTTTTTTCTTCTGCAGTGCCCATTAGAAGTGTCTTCTCATGTCAACTGAGAACATCAGAGACTCATTTTAATAACTGGTAGCTTTTCTAAGTATTCTTCCAAATGCAAATTACTAGTTCCCTAAGAACCTCAGTGACAGGTTTAATTTTTTTTTTTTCTTACATGAATAAAAAAAAATGAAATAGATCTTGTTCATGCTCTGAAGAAGTTTCTGTTTAATTATTATAAAAGCCTCAACTCTAAGTCTATTAGTACAATAGCTCTTTTTCTTTTTCCTCCAAAAGAAGAAAACTGCTGTATATGTCTGATCTTCATGGGCACTTTATGTGTCAAGATCTTTTGATAATGAAGAATAATTATAATTAATCTTTTGATAATGAAGAATAATTATAATTAAGCTTCTATAATGTAGCTTCATCTATTCCAAAACTTACTACACTAATTAGCCAAGACTTACTGTAAAAATTGGTGTTAGTGCAAGGGAGTAGAGTCATTATGGTGCTATAGGATAAAATATTTGTTGTAGAAATTAAACTTTACAAGGAGGGAAATAAAACTTTGGCTACTGGATTGTTATAACTGATGGAGATAGAAGCCAAGGTGATTTCCATTCCTTTATTCCCACACCCATTTATCCCATCTATGAAAGAAACAACACCATATGTCGACACCTGGAAGTAGGATTCTGTCATTTCAAAACCTTACAAAGTAGAATAATGACTCTGGAAGCAGGCAACAGAGAGAGGCTGGAAGAGATAGTGAAAATGATTCTTAGTGAAGGCAGAAAGAGTGTGGAAGAAATTCGTATTGGAGCTGGATGATGGCAACCTGCGTTTTGAAGCAGGGAAACAAGTGGCTGAACAGTCATAAGCAGCAACTTGGAAAATACAAAATGTACCTAATACAATTGTAGAGCTCACTAAGGAGATTTCCAGGCACAATGTTGAAAGTCACAATCAGCTACCCTCAGTTGCATACAGTAATGTGTTGGAAGAGATGAAAGTTTAAAGAAAAGATTTCAATATGCAAGCACAAAGAATCCACACTTGCTGTTTTGGAAAGTTAATATGATTTTCTTTCCTTATCTATTCAGAAGGTGAAGTACTCTCAAATAAGTAATATTCCCACAATAAAACTCGTGAAGGCTATGAGTGTAATATCCCTGTTTAAAACCTCTGAAAGATTAAAGTGATACCTTACAGACTTTCTAAAAATCATCACAGCCCCACAGTAGCCTCTTATGTCACCCAAGTGGAAGAACTCTATACTGAAAAAAGTAGAGTAAATCCTAATTAGATTCAAAGGGATACCATAAAGTTTTAAAGAAGTTTGTATTTGCTTGGAGTAAGTATAACAGAGACAGCTCAAATGAAAAAATTCTACTTGTCCCAAAATTTTTGATACACTTATATGCAATTCACTGCTGTTGAGTTGGATCTGACTTATAGGGACACTTCCTTGGGTATCACTACAGAAGTAGATTGCCCAACCTTCCCTCCAAGGAGCAGGTGGTGGGTTTGAACTGCCAGCCTCCTGGTTAGCAGTCAAGTGCCTTAGGCACTATGCCACCAGAGCTCCTTGATACACTTACATTCACTTCTAATTTCCCTCCAGCTGAGTATGAACAGGACTTAGTGAGTCAATTCTAACAGAAATGAATAAAGTATACATGACTTCATTCATTTTCAGAGACTAGGTCATAGAAAGCCCTCAGACCTCCTCCTTGTCCTCTTCGATTGATTCTTATAGGGGAAGTTAGCTGTCCCATCATGAAGACCATCAAATAGCCTGTGAAGCAGCCCATGTATCCAGAAATTGAGATTTCATTCCACTACCCAGTAAGGAATTGAGGTTTCTCGCTATTAGTAATGTAAGTGAGCCCTCTTGTTAGTGTATCCTGCAGCCCCAGTCAAACCTTCAGATGACAACAGGTCCTAATGACATGCTGTATGAAAGGCCCTGTGACAAATCCACCCAAATAAGCCACTCCAAAGTACTGACCCACAGAAACTGAAATATAATAAGCATTTTTTTTTTGTTTTAAGCCACAAACACTTAGAGTAATTTTTTATGCAGCAATGTATGACTAAAACAGCCTATGATTTTCAATAAACAGGAGACAAAATGAGAAAAAGAAAGCATGAGTGATAACTCATAGAAAAGGAAGAACAACATAGAAAACAGAACTAAGACCAAAAAGAGTAGGGTGAAGACCTAAGGAGAGCAATGATTAGGGAAATATACCAAGGGAGAAAAACTGAGACCTTATAAAGGAATATTTTCTTCCCTCAGAGCAGTTCTAATTGTTGTTAGGTGGTATCCAGTCACCCCACTCATAATGACCCTATGTACAACAGAACAAAACACTGCCCGGTCCAGTGCCAGCCTCATAACCACTGCTATACCTGAGACCATCATTGCAGTCACTGTGTCAATCCACCTCATTAACGGTCTTCCCCTTTTCCTTTGACCCTCCACTTTACCAAGCATGATATCCTTCTCCAGGGAATATTCCCTTCTGACAACATTACCAAAGTAGGTGAGATGAAGTCTGGCAATTCTCACTTCCAAAGAGCATTCCAATTGCCCTTCATCCAGGACAAATTTGTTAGTTCTTCTGGCTGTCTGTGGTACTACCAGTATTCTTCCCCAGCACCACAACTCAAAAGCATCAACTCTCAGTCTTCCTTGTCCATTGTCCAGCCTTCACACGCATATGAAGCTATTGAAAATACCATTGATTGGGTTAGGTGCACGTTAGTCTTCAAAGAGACATCTCTGTTCCTCAGTACATTAAAAAAGACTTTTGCAGATTTGGCCAGTGCAATACAACGTCTGACTTCTTGACTGCTACTTTTATTGGTGCTCATCGTGGATCCAGATAATATGAAATCTTTGACAACTTCAATCTTTTCTCCATTAATCATGGTGCTGCTTATTGGTCCATTGTGAGGATTATTGTTTTCTTTTTGTTGAGGTGTAATCCATATTGCAGACTGTAGTCTTTGATCATCATCAGTAAGTACTTCAAGTTATCTTCACTTTCAGCAAGGAAGTTTGTGTTTTCTGCATATCACAGGTTGTCAACGAGTCTCTTACAATCCTGATGTTGCATTCTTCTTCATGTAGTCCAGCTTCTCAAATTATTTGCTTAGCATACAGATTGAATAAGTATGGTGAAAGGATAGAATCCCTAAGCACTCCCTTCCTGACTTTAAACCACGCAGTGTCCCCTTGTTCTGTTAGAACGACAGCCTCCTGGTCTAGGTATAGGTTCCTCACGAGTACAATTGTGTTCTGGAATTCCCATTCTTATCAGTGATATCCATAATTTGTTATGATCCGCAGTAAAATGCTTTTGCATAGTCAACAAAACACAAGTAAACATCTCTGTGGTACTCTTTACTTTCAGCCAAGATCCACCACATCAGCAATGATATTTCTTATTCCACATGCTCTTCTGAATCCAGCTTGAATTTCTGGAATTTCCCTGTCAATATACTGCTACAAACATTTTTTAATTATTGTCAGCAAAATTTTACTTGAGTGTGATATGAATGATATTGGTCAATAATTTCCACATTCTGTTGTATCACCTTTCTTTGAGAATGGTACAAATATGAATCTCTTCCAGTCAGTTGGCCAGGTAGCTGTCTTCCAAATTCCTTTGCATACATGAGTAAGTGCCTACAGTGTGGCATCCATTTGTTGAAACATCTCAATGGATATTCTGTCAATTTCTAGAGCATTGTTTTTCACCAATTCTTTCAATATAGCTTCTACTTCATCCTTCAGTACCATTTGTTCTTGATCATATACGACCTATTGAAAGAGATGAATGTTAACCAATTCTTTTTTGTAAAGAAACTCTGTGTATACCTTCTGTCTTCTTTTGATGCTTCCTGCATCATTCAACATTTTTCCCATAGAATCTTTCAATATTGCAACTCGAGCCTTAATTTCTTTCTTCAGTTCTTTTAGCTTGAGAAATGCCACATGTGTTCTTCCCATTTGTTTTTCTAACTTCAGGTATCAGCATATTTCATTATAATAATTGACTTTGTCTTCTCAAGCTTCTCTTTGAAATCTTCTGTTCAGGTCTTCCATCTTGTCACTTTTTCCATTTTCTTTAGCAGGTCTCCATTCAAGAGCAAGTTTCAGATTCTCTTCTAACATCCATTTTTTTTTTTTTTTCTTCATTTGCTATCTTTTTAATGACCTTTTGTTTTCTTCACTTGTGATGTTCTTGATGTCATCCCACCATTCTTCTCATCTTTGGTCATTGGTGCTCAATGCATCAAATTTATTCTTCAGATGGTCTCCAGATTCTTCGGGATATAATCAAGGTCATATTTTGGCTCTTGTGGATGTGTTTTAATTGTCTTCAGCTTCAACTTGAACTTGTATATGAGCAGTTAATAGTCTGTTCCACAGTCAGCTCCTGACCTCATTTTGGTTGAAAACATTGAGCTTCTCCGTCTCTGCTTTCAACGTAAGTAGTTAGTCGGATTCCTATGTATTCCATCTGGTGAAGTCCACATGTGTAGCTGCCACTTAAGTTGTTGAAAAAAGGTATTTGCAATGAATAAGTCTTTGGTCTTGCAAAATTCTATCATGTGATCTCCGACATCATTTCTATCACCAAGACCTTATTTTCCAACTGCAGGAGATTCCCCTTTGTTTCCAACTTTTGCATTCCAGTCACCAGTAATAACCAACACATCATGATTGCATATTTGGTTAATTTCAGACTGCAGAAATTCATAAAAATCTTCAATTTCTTCATCTTTGATTTAGAGGTTGGTGTGTAAATTTGAGTAGTAGTAATGTTAACAGGCCTTCCTTGTGTTGTTGTGTTTTGTGTTGTTGTTGTTAGGTGCTGTCAAGTCATCTCTAACTCATAGTGACACAGCAGAACGAAACACTGCCTGGTCCCACGCCAGCTCCATGATCCTTGCTATACTTGAGCATGTCACTGCAGCCACTGTGTCAATCCATCGCGTCAAGGACATTCCTCTCTTTCATCAACCTTCCTCCTTGCCAACCATGACATCCTTCTCCAGGGAATGGTCCCTTCTGACACATGATCAAAGAGGGTGAGAGGAAGTCTGGCCATTCTCGCTTCCAAGGAGCATTCCTGCTACACTTCCTCCAAGACAGATTTGTAAATTCTTTTAGCAGCACATGGCACTTTCAGCATTCTTTGCCAGAACCACATCTCAAAAGTGCCAACTCTTGTTCGGTCTTCCTTATTCATTGTCTAGCTCTCACATGAATGTGAGGAGATTGAAAATATTATTGGTTGTGTCAGACACACCTTAGTCCTCAAGAGTCCTCATTTGCTTTTCATCACTTGAAAGAGGTCCTTTCCAGCCAATTTGCCCAGTGCAATACATTATCCAATGCCCTGACTGCTGCTTCCATTGGCATTAATTGTAGGACCAAGTAATGTGAAGTCTTTGACAACTTCAATCTTTTCTCCATTTATTATGATGCTGCTTATAGATCCAGATGTGAGGACTTTTGTTTTCTTTATATTGAGATGTAATCCATACTGCAGACTCTATCTTCAATCTTCATCAGTAAGTGCTTCAAGTTATCTTCACGTTTAATAAGAAAGTTGTGTCATCAGTGTATCACAAGTTCTTAATGATTCTTCTTCCAATCCTGATGCCACGTTCTTCTTCGTGTAGTCCAGCTTCTCAGATTATTTGCTCAGCATACAAGTTGAATAAGTATGATGCAAGGATGCAACCCTGATGCACTCCCTTTTGATTTTAAACCTTGTTCTGTTCACATGAAAGCTTCTTGGTCTATGTACAGGTTCCTCATCAGTACAATTAAACATTCTGGAATTCCCTTTCTCCTCAATGTTACCCATAATTTGTTATAATCCACACAAGCTATGTTTTTGCATAGTCAATAAAACACAAGTAAACATTTTTCTGGTCATTGGTGTATAATGCATCAAATCTATTCTTTAAATGATCTCTAATTTAAGGAGGGATATTATCAAGTTCATATTTTGGCTCTTATGGACTTGTTTTAATTGTCTTCAACTTCAGGTTGAACTTGCATATGACCAGTTGATGGTCTGTCCCACACTCAGCTCCTGGCTTGTTTTGGACGAAGATACTGAGCTTTTCCATTGCTTCTTGCAGAGATATAGTCAATCTGATTCCTGTGTACTTCATCTGGCAAAGTCCATGTGTATAGCCACCACTTGTGTTGTTGAAAAAAGATATTTGCAATGAGTAAGTCATTGGTCTTGTGAAATTCTATCATGTGATCTCCAGTGTTATTTGTCACTAAGGCCAAATTTTCCTACTACCAGTGATTCTTCTTTGTTTCCAACTTTTGCATGCCAATCATCAGTGATAATCAATACATCTTGATTGCATGTTTGGTCAATTTCAGACTGCAGAAGTTGATAAAAATCTTCAATTTCTTCATCTTTGGCTTTGGTGGTTGATGTATAAATTTGAATAATATTAGTATTAACTGGTCTTCCTTGTGGGCATATGGATATTATCCTTTCACTGACAGCATTGTACTTCAGGAAAAATCTGGAAATATCCTGTGTGATGATGAATGCCATGCTGTTCCTCTTCAAACTGTTATTCCTGGCATAGTAGATCATATGGTTGTCTATTTCAAAATGTCCAAAAACAGTCCATTTCAACTCACTAATAATCCCTAGGATATCAATCTCCATGTGTTCCATTTCATTTTTTACAACTTCCAATTTTCCTAGATTCATACTTTGTACATTCCATGTTCTGATTATTAACAGATGTTTGCAGCTATTTCTCTTCAATTTGAGTCATGCCATGTCAGCAAATGGAAGTCCTGAAAGCTTTACTTTATCTATATCATTAAGGTTGGTTCTCGGAAGGAAGGTTGGGCAATCCTACTTCCGTAGTGATACTGCCTCGGAAACCCAAGGAGGGGTCACTATGAGTTGGAGCCCACTCAACGGCAAACAACAACAACAAAACAACTACTCTTATGAAGTAGCTCTTTCCCAGTCATATTTTGAGTGCCTTCCCACCTAAGGGGCTCATCTTCCTGTACTGTATTGGACAATGCTTCATGGCTACTCACAAAGTTGCCCAGTAATGTATCTGACCATGTTTCTCTGTTATTCATAAGGTTTTCCCTGGCCAATTCTATTTATATTAAAATATTACGTAAAACCAAGTTACTCAAAGTGTGTTCTTCAGATAGGTGTTGGCTAATTTGTGTTGTTTTTTGTTTGCTGGTTTGTTGGTTTTGTTTGCTCTTTACTGTCTGGCAATGAGGTAAGTTCTGAAATTGATAATCAGTGTTTAGAATACAAGGTCTTCCTTGTAGGTGTATGGATATTATCTTATCACTGACAGCATTGTACTTCAGGATTGATCTTGAAACACTTTATTTGATGATGCACCATTCCCCTTCAATTTGTCATTCCCAGAAAAAATCACACTATGGTGTTACTCAAAATGGTCAATACCAGTCCATTTCAGCTCACTAATGCCAAGGTTATCAATCTTTATCCATTCCATTTCATTTTTGACAGCTTCCAATTTTCCTAGATTCATACTTCGTATATTCTATGCTCCAACTAGAAATGGATGTTTGCAGCTCTTTCTTCCCATTTTGAGGCATGTCACACCAGCAAATGGAGGTCTCAAAAGCTTTACTTTATCCACATCATTAAGGTTGATTCTATTTTGAGTAGTCATCTCTTTCCCAGTAGTATTTTGAGTGCCTTCTAGCCCAGTGGGCTCATCTCCTGACACTCTATGGTTCAATGTTTCAGGGCTATTCATAAAATTTTCCAGTAATATATAAGACAGTGTTTCACTGCTATTAATAAGGTTTTCACTGGCCAATTCTTTGAGAAGTTGAAGGGTCTTTCCTTCTTCTGAGTCAGTTTTAGTCTCGAAGGTCTGCCAAAATCTGTCCACCGTGGGTGATCCTGCTGATATTTGAAATGCCAGTCGCATTATCGCCAACCTCACATCAACATTCAGGCCACCACAATATGGCAAACTGAGCAGACGAACCTAAGAATATATGTTATGCTAGATGTTATAATTGTCATTGAACAAGAAATACTATGAACCTTCCATCTCCAACCCCCCTTCTTGAATTGGAATATCTGGTATAATTCTATCCCTACCACACCATTCTATCTTGGATTTATGGACAGAGGATTTATTTTCTTTACATCTTATGAATCAGAGGGACCTCAGGCAAAAATAAGCATAGTTAGATGATGAAGCCCCAGACTTTGACCTGATTCTATAACTGGATAAGAATCTTTAAATGGGTAAGTGTATCTTGCACATAGGAAGGATGTAAATGAAATGTATACTGTGGCAATGTAAAAGCAGCTGCAAATTCTTTGGTTCTCCTTCTATCAGGAGATATAATCAAATTTTCCTCCTATATTGACAAATTAATATGTTTTCTTATCAGCTTAAGCCAGATATAGTTATTATTGTATATAGGATTATATTAAATATTATATAAAACCAACCTACACAAAGTGTGTTCTGCAGATAAGTGTTGGCTAATTTTTGTTTTTGTTGTTTGTTTGGTTTTGTTTGGTTTTTACTGCCTGGCAATGAACTAAGCTCTGAAATTGAGAGTAAGAGTTTAGAATATTTTATAGAAATTTAATATTAACTCAACAACCAAACACATGCCCAGGGAACCAAATGTGTTTAGCATTTACATTGTATGAAAAAAATATATACGTTCTGATGGCTAAGAAACAGTGACAGGAAATCATTTGAAGTAGTTGCCAAAATTAAGGCATTTGAGTGTAAGAATCAATTAATATCCAAAACCCAAACCTGCTGTGGTACCTAAAGTTATGTGTCAACTTGGCTGGGCCTGATTTTGAGTGTTCAGGCAGCTAGATGTAGTGATTTCCCATGATAAGACTGGTAATCAACTCTAGAATCTGCGGCGAGCAGCTGAGCAACTGCTTTAGGGATGTGGTCTAATTCCAGTATAGAAGAAGAAGCTTTGAGAGAGGTCTCTGAGCTTTTGGCATGCTTAGACTCTGTATGTTGCCAAATCTTCAGTCAGCAGCCTGTCATGTTGCCTGGAGATCTTGGAACTGTTTCTGGACTTGAACTAGTGGTCTGCTGTGTTGCTTAATAATCTTGGGACTGTGCCATTGTACTTGTCAACCTTGGGTTTGTCAGCCTCAGCAGCTAGCAGTTGCCTAAGTTAAGAGAACGCTCCAGCTTCAGTTCTCTGGAAGAAAAAAGCAGAGCTAAACACCAGCATCAAGGGACTTTCATCTAGCCCCTAGCGCTGGCACTTTCAACATGGACTTCTAGCTTCCTAAACTGTAGAAGAATAAATCCCTGTTTGTTCGAGCTATCCACTTGTGGTATATTTCTGTTATAGCAGCACATAGAGACCTAAAATACCCACGTCAAACAGTCAATTGTAATTGACAAGTGACTCTATAGAATAGAGTACAACTTCTCCACAGGGTTTCCAAGGCTGTAAATCTTCACAGAAACAGACTGCCTCATCTTTTTTCCCCCAGAATGGCTGGAGGGTTTGAACCTGCAAACTTTTGGTTAGCAACCTGCTCGAATAATTTATTTTAGACGGATCAGCACAAGGCTGGTCCCTATGAGGCAGAGGTTAAAGATCTCCCAAATGTCCGTTTTCCAAACTGCTGTACCATTCCATCATTTCTAATATCAATTCCTCTTCCTCCCCTCAGTACTTTTCCTTATTTTGCTCTAACATCTCACAGAATTCATACACTGCCAAGGAAATGGCTCATGTGGTGGGGGATGCAAGGAGTCTGGCAAGTCCCAAATCCATGAACCAGGCATAGGTCTGGAGGATTCTCCACACACACATGGTTGCAGGGTCTGGTGAATCCAAACTGGCAGATCAGATGACTGGCTGCAGGATCAACTCCAGGACTGAGATGATGAGGAACCAAATGCAGGATCCGGAACAAGAGAGAGTGACTTATCCAGCAAATTTGCATATATATCCTCAAGGAAACTAAGGGTGATGACTTCAGTCACACCCTCCAGTAAGACGGGAATCAAGACACATCCCACCCTAAACAGGCATGTTGTTGTTGTTGTTACATGCCATTAAGTCAGACCTGAGTTATAGTGACCCTCCTTGGGTTTCCGAGGCAGTATCACTATGGAAGTAGATTGCCCAACTTCCTTCCAAGGAGTGGCTGGTGGGTTTGAGCTGTCAGCCTTCTGGTTATCAATCAAATACCTAAGACACTATGCTACCAGAGCTCCTAAACAGGCATAGAGGCTAGGGTTTACAATACCTCACAAAATGGAAGACTGTGGCTAGAAGGACCATATTAAACAATTAACTAAGTAGACAAATACCTTAAACACTGCACCACCAGTGCTCCCACCAATTAGCATACTGCTTTATTTATTGTAATGAAAAAATTTGAGTTAAACTAAATAGTAAGACTATTCACATAGCAAAAACTGTGACTTATATAAAGGCCAACATACTAAATTTGAAAATATTTTCTAAAACAAGTTATAATATGGCAACTGATAATGAACAGCTAGTATTGTTTGCTGAGGTACAGTGGTTATTACTAAGGAGAAAAGTTCTGTTGGGAATGTTTGAATTTCAAAATAAATTCTTAGTGTTTATGTAATGTCAGATAAAAACAGTTTAGTTCCAACTGCAGTTAAAGGCATGGTTATTTGTCTGGTATTTTTGGCATTTTTAATAATCTTAACACTTCCCTGAAAAAGAAAGAATGCACCATATTTTCCGTAGCAGATAAGGGCAGATTCAATGACAAAAACAAAAGTTAGAAACTTGGATATGCTATATTTGCAGAAATTCTGTTTTTCCAAGAAAACCACAATTTATCAGCATTTATTAATAAATTAATGATTTTAATATTGTATATCTTTGAAAAGTTATCTTTAAGCACGTCATGAATTTGATAGAATATTTTTAATCAAAAAAAGGATCTATGCATTGGAAATCCATGGATCTAAAATCTATTTCTTTCATTATAAATAATTTAATTACAACTTTGTAGGAAAAATAGATTCAACTAGCTAGGGAAAGTTTTGAGGATTAAGTTTTGAAAATACAACACCACTTGCATCATTTAGAATCAAAGTTAAAAATAAATATTTAGGTTTACCAAAATTGCTTTTAAATGTTTATTTTGAGTGTCTATTATGAATGTTAGAAGGGTGCTGGTGGTGCAGTGGTTAAAGTACTTGAGTGCTATCCAAAAGTTCAGTGGTTCAAACCCACCAGCTGCTCAACAGGAGAAAGACATGGCAATCGGCATCCATTAAGATTTTTTGTTGGTAGCATAATTCAAAATGCACCAACAGCAG
>NW_006921734.1:4911880-4918655 GCF_000298275.1 Orycteropus afer afer
TTAGGTGTCATCCAGTTGGGTCCAACTTATAGCAACCCTTATACGACAGAATAATACACTGCCTGTGACATCACACAATCATTGCCATGTTTGAGCCCATTATGGCAGCCACTGTGTCAATCCATCTTATTGAGGGTCTCCTTTCTTTTTCACTGACTCTATTTTGCCAAGCAGGGCATCCTTTTTCAGGGGCTGGTCCCTCCTGATAACATATTCAAAGTACCTGAAACTAAGTTGTGCCATCCTCCCTTCCAGAGAGCATTCTGTCTATACTTCTTCCAAGACAGATTTGTATGTTCTCCTAACAATCCGTGGTAAGTTCAATATTCTTCACCAACACCATAATTCAAATGCATCAATTCCTTTTTGATCCTCCTTTTATATTATTCACCTTTCACATGTGTATGGAGCAATTAAAAATATCAAGGCTTGGGTTAGGTGCACTGTAATTCTTACAACGACTTCTTTGTTTTTTTAACACTTTAAAGAGATCTTTTGCAGCAGATTTGCTTGAGGCACTACACCAGCCGCTCCTCGGAAGGAAGACCTGGCAATCTACTTACACAGTGATACTGTCTTCGCAACCCAAGGAGGGGTCGCTATGAGTCGAGGCCAACTCGATGGCACATAACAACACAACAACAACTACATCATTTGATTTTTTTAATAGCTGCTCCCATGGGCAGTAGATTGTGGATCTAAGTAAAATTAAATATTTGCCAGCTTCAATCTTTTCTCCATTTATCATGATGTTGCTTGTTGGTCCAGTTGTGAGGATTTCTGTTTTGTTTATGTTAAAGTGTAATCCATATTGAAGGCTGTAGTCTTTGATCTTCATCAGGAAGTGCTTCAAGTCTTCCTTCCTTTCATGCAACAATGTCTTGTCACCTGCATAGAGCAGTTGTTAATGACACCCAAACGACGTCCTGGTAGAGTCGGATCCTTAGCAACCCCTCCTGGGGTTTGCGAGGCGATATCACTACAGCAATAGATAGCCCAACCTTCTTTCCGAGGAGTGGTTGGTGGGATTGAACCTCTAGCCTTCTGGTTAGCAGTCACATGTCTTGGGCACTACACCACCAGAGTCTTCTTCTAATCCTGATGCCGTACTCCTCTGTATATAGTACAGCTTCTCAGATTATTTGCTCAGTGTGTATATATATATATATATATATGTATATATATATATATATATATAATTCGTAAGATGTAATCTGCAGTTCTCACTCTTGGCAATGCTACACATAATTTGTTATGATCCAGTCCAATGTTTTTGCATATTAAATAAAATATAGGTAAACTCCTTTCTAGTTTTCTCTGCTTTCAGCCAAGATCCATCTAACATCAGGAATCATATCTACCTCATTCCACATCCTCTCCTGAATCCTGCTTGGATTTCTTGCAGTTCCCTGTTGATGTTCTGGAGCAATCGATTATCTGCAGCAAAACTTTACTTGTGTGTGATATTAATGATACTGTTCAACAGTTTGTGCATTTTATTGGATCATCTTTCTTTGGAATGGGTACAAATATGGATTTCTTCTAGTTGATAAGCCTTGAAAACTCTATGCCATAGTTTTACTTTGTCTTACAGAATTAGCTCAGCAGCAGTGAGGTGTTTTTTTTTTTTTTTTTTTTCGTTTATTATCAATATTATCAAAACAAAACATAGAAACTTTTTATACATTTTACTTTGAGATTAACATTGATATCAATACAAATTAGATTGGATTAATTAAAAAGGAAAAGCAAATTCATTTGTTATACTAAAAACTTTAAATATTGGCATATAAGACATTTATTCAAATTCTATATTTTAGTATATGATATAGAGAATTATTTTCTTCATAATTTTTGTTTGGTTGTAATTGTAGAATTACTAAAATTGTTAATGTAATATTGGTTCTATGTATTAATCATCCATATGCAAACTTTCAAAAGAGCTCTAGCAGCAAAGCGGGTAAGACATTTGGCTGTTTGCCAGAAGGTCAGTGGTTCAAATCCACCAACTGCTCCGTAGGAGTAGTATGAGGTAATCTACTGCCATAAAGACTTACAGTCATGGAAATCCAGTGGGGGTCACTAAGAATTAGAATTGACTTGATGTCAGTGGGTTTGGTTTTTTATGATATGGACATTTCAAGGATAACTTGTACAGATTTTGGAATTCTCTTCTTTTTCCCTAAAGTATGTTTGTTCTGGTTATATGTATTGAAGTGTAATTTTATGCCTGTTGAATCTAATGTTTAGAAATTGGGGTTTGTATTTGTATGTTTTTTTCTTTTTCCTCATTTCATTTTTCTAATAATTGATTTTTTTTGTATTTTACAAAAAATAGGCTGATATGAATTAATAAACAAAGCAAAGCACTTGTCTTTTATCATAAATCTTTTGAAGTGCCATTTGAAACTTACTGAAATGTGTACATAAACATAATTTTCATTTTTATGAAAACTAAGTTGGATGGTGAAGAAAGAAACAGAATAGTTGCTAAAAAAGTGATTGTATAAAGTACAAATGTGAAAATTAAAGAACAAAAATAAAATTTAAAGTCTATGATCCTGCCTCCAGATTGCTTCACAATATTTATCTTGAGTTTAATAACTATGAAAATTAAAATCATGGATTTGGATATGGATTTTGCCAGAAAAATTATACAGCATTCCAAACCTCCAAACTTAATGAAAAAGTCTGTTCCTTCCTTCAAAGTCTGACAAATTGCTGTCTGTATATTTGTATATCTTAAATTAAAATTAGTTTTTAAGAAATCATGTATAATATTTGTGATTTCTTATTTAAAAAAAAAAATGCTTTTAAACAATGGACAAAGTTCTGATCCCAGTTAAATCAAGTAGGAGACTTCTACATTTTGAACACCACTACTGAAAATTAGTATGTCCAGAGTCAAGGAAATGAGTAAAAGTTCAGAGGAAATACTATTCAATAACAAAAGAATGTAGTTCTAGCTGAAAAATACCTTGAGCTAGGGACCAAAACATGTTATTGAAAAGTGATATGTCACAAATTAAGTTAATAAATAAATATCACAAAGTCCTCATTATCTTTTTGACTTTCTAATCCACTTTGTTGTCTAATATAATCTAACCTAAGCTGTAATTTAGTTTTATTAAATTATTTCTTCCTGTATTCTTATGAAACTTCATTTTACCTACAAATTACCCTTAGCCAGAATAATATTTTGGGGGGATATTTTTATAAAATATATTGACTATACTGCTTACTACTACTCATCTTTTATTAACAGAACTCTGATTTTCTTTGGAATAGCAATATATTCATCTAAAATCTAGTATTTCTAGCTTCTTGTGTGACACAGTCTAGCCAAAGAGATATGTGCAGAGGATTTCGGAGATAGCACTACTTTACCTATTTAAGAGCTATTTCTCTCTCATGTGTTGTATTTATTATTCTAGAATGAATAGTGGAGATAAGATTGAATGTAGCTGTGCCATCTTGCTGCCATGAGGTGATCATAAGAGTGAATCTACACACCAAAGATAGCAAGAGAGACAGGACATTGAGAAATGTATAATATTATAACACTGATGTACATTCACTAGACTAACTCTAGAGCTTAGCTATTTTTGTTTTGTTTTGTTTTGTTTTAATGGGAGAAACATTAACATCTTAAGTCTCATCCCATGGTCAAATCTTTGTAATATGTAACTGAACCCAATCCTTGGAAGTTCTAAATCCTTCATATTTCATGTTTAAGTTATAATAGAATTATAGTAGCTTTTGAAATTTTCAACTATAGATGAAGAAAAGAAATTGCAAAATAAAATCTCTGATCAAAGATCAAAATAAATAAGACTCTTGACCCATTGAAAATAAGCTAATTGCTTATATAAGCTATTTATAAGTCATCAATAATAAGTTTTATTGATGACTCCATAATATAAAAATCTCATAAAGAAGATAGAGTTGATAACACTAATACAAACAAATAAATAAAAAGTGGGCAATTAATGGCATTCATGGGAGAACAGACCAGGAAAAACAACATCGCCTGGATTAGAAGAGTCATGTCCACATGGCCAATGATAAACATGCAGCAGGTGTGTTGCCTCATTGTCCACATGATGTCACTGCAATTCCTCCCACTTCTGAACACTTGAGATATTATCTGGATCATTCCTTGTTGGATTTCATCCAATTGCCTTATCTGGGAAACTACATCCAAATACTCCCAAGTGAAAAGGAAAACTGAAGTTGACACTGGTGCATGACAGCATGCCTGTCTGATGAGTGACTTCCTAATAGAAGCAGTTAAGAAATAAACACTGGCCTTGTTTGTGGAGTATTACCCACCACTTTTGTCTGCCTATAGGGTACAATCAATCATCTACCACCTTCATGAAGGATGCCCAATGACAGGAATGGGAGCCATGAACTAAATACGAGTAATTCACAAAAAAAAAAAAAAAAAAGAAAGAAAGAAAGAAAGAAAGACAAAGAAAAACTCTACTGCATTAGGGTAAGCTTTTAGGAGAATAAAAGCCCTTGGATATATAAACTCTACTTTACGAGGCAAAAGGTCAACCTCCAAGAAACCCAAAATTTCTAACAATGAAATAGTTTGTTCTGTCATCAGTTACCAACAATTAGTCATTGCACTCACCTGAAGGAAACTTTAAGGAATTTCTGTAATTTCAAGCCTCCTATCGTGAGGAGCTCTGGTAGCGTAGTGCCTAAGCACTTGACTGCTAATCAGAAGGCTGGCAGTTCAAACCCACCAGCCACTCCTCAGAAGGAAGAGGAGGCAATCTACTTCTGTAGTGATACTGCCTCGGAAAGCCAAGGAGGGGTCACTATGAGTTGGGTCCAACTCGACCACACATAACAACATCGTGAGTGTGATTTTTGGTTTTGGTATTGAACAGAGCAAAAGGATCCTGGTCTCTCAGTGGTTAAGGCATTTGGCTGCTAACCAAAAAGTCAGTAATTTGAACCCACCAACCATTCCATGGGAGAAAGACAAGGCAGTCTGCTTCTATAAAGATTTACAGCCTTGGAAAACCTAGGGGTAGTTCTACTCTGTCCTAAAGCTTCACTATGAGTAGGAATCAATTCAAGGGCAGTGGTTTGGTTTTGGTTTTATTAAACAAAGATATTTCTCTAATTAGTAAAATAGCTTACTGATAATTCCAGAACCACCCATAATAACCACCTTCATCAAGTTCACAATGGTGGGAGAAAAAAATTTCTGGTGTTTTCAGTAGAATATGTGATGCTTGGTGGTAAAGGGAAAAGTATACTGAGTGAAGCACTGTTGCATTTTTAGGCATCCACTGAGTTTACATTTTCAAGCACTTCCCAGATAGATTTAGCAATGAGTTTGTCTTTGAGGCTGTAAAAAAAAAAGAAGATTTCTACCAAGGGTCCTCCAAGTATCCAGGTAGGGTGACCATGCCAGTGCTTAATTTCAATTTCCTGAAGAAAGTTCTCTGATATAAAGTTTCTTATAATCACGCATCAGTTCTCGAAGACACCCTCAAGTATCAGCCAGCTGAGCAACATAGCTTCTGTTGTTTAAAGTACGGTTTGATCTTTTGCATTTATTGGGTAATTTTATGATGCAATCTCAGAGTCTTCTCTGTTCTCTCAACTTAGTCTCTCTCTTCAGCTCTCTCTTTCCCTCTCTCTGTTTTCTTAGTAAAAATGATGAAAGTCTATAAAAGAAAGAGAGGGAATGTTTTCCAGACAAGCCTACCATTTTAAAATAAATTTGCCATGGTGGATACTGATTAACTTCTGGAGTTTTAGAAAACGTTATGATCACTGAGTTTACTTTTCTCCCTCCATAGTAACTTGTATTCTGAATCTCAACTTTATCCTTCAACTGAACTCTCCCATCAGTCCTTTTTTATATCCAAATATGTATTACCAATTTTTTTCTGTCTGTGAACATGCTCATAACATTCTGATCATCAAAGCATCTTCCCTTTTTGTAATAAACTACTGTATGCAAGCTTTTGGCCCCATTCAGCTGTACATTTCATACTCAGAATGCTTGAAAGAGCATTCTCTTCTCCTTGCCTTTGATTCTTCAGAGCCCAATAAAAACTTAATCCCTTGCAATCTGGTTTCCACCCCCACAATTGCTGAAAGTCAATTTGCAAATGTCACCACATGTAACAGCTGGTCCCAAATCTCAATATAAAGCCATATTGTCCCTCAGCTTCATTAACACCACACTGCCCTCTCTTCCTATTCCAACACTGTTGGACTTCTAAATTTACTAAATCAGTAAATATGTGTATTCCCAAAGTTTAATTATCACCCATCTCCCCTTTTCACAATCTTTCTTTTGATAATTCCAAAGACTATAATGATTTCAGTTGATTTCTCTGCACTGGAGACTTCTACACATCTTTCTCTAGCCCTACTTATTCTCCTTCAAACCTCAGATACACATTCCAAGCTCTATGATTCTCTCCAAGGGTATCTCAAATCCAGTGTGTCACAAAAATCTCATCATCTCCTATCTCTCAATACCTTCCTCCACTCGTTAAATAGATATTTTTCTAACTTCTCTGTTAATGGAATATAACATTTATAAATCATTAAATGTTGTTGTTGTTGTTATGTGCTGTCGAGTCGGTCCTGACTCATAGCGACCCCTCCTTGGGTTTCCGAGGCAGTATCACTACGGAAGTATGATTGCCCAACCTTCCTTCCGAGGAGTGGCTGGTGGGTTTGAACCACTAGTCGTCTGGTTAGCAGGCAAGTGTCTTAGCCACTATGCTACCAG
>NW_006921734.1:4918755-4943800 GCF_000298275.1 Orycteropus afer afer
CTATTTTACCAGTGAAGAAACAAAGACTCAGAGAAGTAAAGCAACTTGTCTACAGAAACACAGCTGGCAAGTTTGAGGATTAAATGTTATAAGATATGAAAAATGTCCAGATAGTTGTTGTTGTTGTTGTTGTTAAGTGCCATGGAGTCGTTTCCGACTCATAGCGACCCCATGCACGGTTTCCGAGGCAGTATCACTACGGAAGTAGATTGGCCCAACCTTCCTTCCGAGGAGTGGCTGGTGGGTTTGAACCACTAGTCGTCTGGTTAGCAGGCAAGTGTCTTAGCCACTATGCTACCAGAGCTCCCAAAATCATTAAATAATAACAATATATTGTAAACAAAAAACAAGTTCCAAAAATCTGTACCTAGCATTGAGTAATTCTGGTCAGAAATTTTGATGCTGTTGTTTATTGAATCAGAAATTCCTTTCAAAAGAGATTTTAAAAAGTACATATGTGAGTGGTTAAAAATTACCATTAGATTTATTCCTCTGTATTTTCCATTTTCAGAATTCTAAGTTAATAATTACAGTATACCTTCCTCTGTGAACCCTTTTGATAAAATGGATTACCAAAGGCTTAATATTAATTAGAACTTAAAAGAAACTGAAATCTAGAGCTTTTTGCTAGTCAAATGCAAAGTGCTGAACATTGCTTGGGGAATGTAGGATCTATGTAGTAACTATAGTTTCCACCATTAAGCCTGGGCTTGAATTATAGTGAATCAAGATGCATCATTTGTATACTGCTTGTCCTTTGTGAATCTGGAAAGAGTAATGTACCATTGGAGGAGTAAGATCACAAAAGGTCCAACTGACTTTTTCAGGGCTCATAATTACAGGAGATTACGTTTCCTGTTATTGCTGTTAGCTGCTATTGAGTTACCTATGACTCATGGAGACTCTATGTACAACCCAGTGAAGTGTTGCCCTGCCCTGCATCATTTTCATGATCTTTGGTATGTTTGAGTCCATTCTTACAGGACACTATGTATTTTGAGTTCCTTCCTACAGGGCTCATCTTCTAGCACTATATTGAATAATATTCTATTGTGATCCATAGAGTTTTCATAGGTTAACTTTAGGAAATAGATTACCTGGCCTCTCTTCATATTGTTCCCTGCAGAAACCTGTCCTTCATGCCTGACACCATATCCAGCCTCATAGCAATACACAACCACCACAGTATGTCAAATTGACTGATAGATAATGTTTTTGTATCATAAACCGTAAGAATATTCCTTAAAATGTAAAATGGAATTGTTTATACAGTGTGAAGAATGTAATCAATGTCACTGAACAATATGGGTAGAAATTGTTAAGTGGGAGTATGTTTTGATGTGTATATTTTTACCAAAAATAAAGACAAAAGAAAGTTAAAGAAAAAAATAGAATATCATTCCTAATTCTTTCCAAATTTCTAAGCACTCATATACAAGAAGATAAACCCCCCTCATGCTTTAAGGTGTAGAAGTTGTCCCAAATTCCCCAACCCTTCACTGACTATACCAGTTCCTATTAATTTCTCAATTCCTTAAACTTTCCCTTAAACTTAAACTGCAATACTCTTTTATCCTCTACTCTATTGTTTTCTATAATTTTCTATATCTCATTAATATCTTCATAATCAGAACACACAAAAAAAATACATATTTTTTTTCCAATTCCATATACCTTTATAACTGCCTTATGCACATAGAAAAGACTCAGTTAATATCATGCTTATTTTCTTTCCTTCTTTTGGGGCTAAAGAGCTTTGATGGCTCAATATTTAAGCATTTGGCTGCTAACAAAAGTCTGGGCTTTGAACCCACAAGCTACTCCATGGGAGAAAAGATCTGGCAGTCTGCTCCCGTAAAGGTAACAGTGTAGAAAGCCCTATAGGGCAGTTCTCTGTTACATGAGGTCCATCTGAGTTGGAATCAACTTGAGGGCACACAGTATCAATGCTACCAACAACAAAATAGAACCCCAGTGGTCCTTGGGTGATGCTTGACTATTAGCCAAATGGTTGGCAGTTTCAACTCAGAGTTGTCCCTGACGTCCGGTTTAGCGACCTGCTTCTGAAAGGTCACAGTCTAGAAAACGCTATGGAGTAGTTCCACTCTACACACAGGGACGCCATGAGTCAGAATTAATTGGAGAGCAGCTAACAAAAATAGAATCACATGTTGATAGATTATGGATTATGGTAAGTATAATAGAGAAATTTAACAAGTTGGCAAAGAAGAGAGTAACTGGGAAAAGCCATTTGAGATAGGGCAATGAGGAAAGCCTTTTAGAGAGCTGACATTTAACACACATACACACAAGTTCTGGAAAAAAGAAAATGACTTAGTCATGTGAAGAGCTTGTTGTTGTTGTTGTTGTTATGTGCCGTCGAGTTGGTCCCGACTCATAGCAACCCCTTCTTGGGTTTCCGAAGCAGTATCACTACAAAAGTAGATTGCCCCATCTTCCTTCCGAGAAGTGGCTGGTGGGTTTCAACTGCCAGCCTTCTGGTTAGCAGTCAAGTGCCTTAGGCACTACGCTACCAGAGCTCCTATGTGAAGAGCTAAGGGAAGAGAATTCTAGGCAGAGGTAATAAGGTTTGAGGATTAATGCAGGAAGAGTTTTTTAAAAACTTTTTAACAATTCATAACCTGAGAAATCAAAAAATCTTGGTGAGTATAGCCCATTAACTCACTGCCATGCAGTCAATTCCAATTCACAGAGACTCTCACTGTGTTTCCAGGGCTGTGAATCTTTATGGAAATAATTTATCTCATCTTCTTCCTTTGGAGTGACTGGTGGGTTTGAACTGCCTACTTTTGGTTATCAGTCCAATACCTTAATCACTGTGTCACCAGAGCACTTCATAGATAATATTAATAAACTTGTCATCAGAAAAAAAAGGCTAAGATTTTTCCTTTTCTCATATAATTTAAGACTTAAGTGCCAAGACATACATAAAATATTTTGTTCAATGTCATTTTTGAGCTCAAAATATCATCTTCTTAGGTTTTATCTTTGCTATTTGTTTACAGTTGGTGATTATATTATTAATAGAATTTCACTATTCTTGATTTCATAGATGCTATCACCTATTCCTAATTTTTGTTTGGAGTATACAGATTTCTGTAAGAGAAAGCAGAAAGTCTGTTACTTTCGTAGATGGAAATAGTGAGCAAGAATTATTGAGGTCACAATACAAGCAAAAGATATTACTAATTCATACCAAGCATCTTTGATTTCAAACGGATGTCATGAACAAGGAGGAATAAGACATCAAATCATTTTCCTTATTTTATAGTCAATTCGTTGCTTTCCATAACACAAAATAAAGTTCTTAAAGGTTTATAAACAAATTAAACTGTGCTTATCATTATTTAACTTGACTTTTAAAACTCTAATTGCATCACTTTAAAAAATTATTTTTCATTCTGCTCAAGTTAAATTAACTCTGCTTGACCGGTTATATTTTTTAGAAAAGCAAAACAAACTTGAAAATTTTTGCTGAAGTGATGAGAAAAAAACTCCTAATTTGTTTTGTCAGAGCTTTTAACATTGTGCTAAAAGTATGGAGCACAGTAATTAGTCTTCATTTCTCAAACAACTATTGCCAATATCCTGTATAATTCTGTTCTAATATCTGGTGTTATAATAATGCCAGGTGAAGGAATAAAAAATTTTAAATGGAAAAGCACTGGCCAAATACAGAATACAGACAAAAAGGAACAAGATCTACATTAAATAAAAAATATAAGTGTAATCATTGTCCAAACTGGCCTAAAGATTAACAATGTTCTGTATCATTTGTTAGTTTTAAGTACATTGTTATCATATTCATATTAATTTGCATACATCTTTTATATTCAACACTTTGTTTCACCCATACAAGAAACCAAAAATTAATTTGTATTATTTCCATTTCACAGAAGAGGAAAATAAAACTTAGGGGAGCTAAAGAACTTGGTCAACATCAAAAGTTAACATGAATCAAGGTCCTTTAATCCACAATGTCCCATAACCTTTTCTATATTCTTCAGCTACATTTTTCTTAACAAATCCTTTCAACGAAGTGAATCTGATGCTATAATTTATTTTGAAAATGAAGATTCTTTTGCTTCCTTGTAACTGGTAAAAATTACAAATCCAACTTATTTATGGATTTTTATTCAATCATTTAAAACAAGTATTTATTGAGATTGCTATTCAAACACAAAACTCACTGCCATCAACTCAATTCCTACTCATAGTGACCCATATTGGGTTTCCGAGGTGGGAGATCTTACAGAAGTGGATTGCCCCATCTTCCTTCCACGGAGTGACTGGTAGGTTTGAACTGCCAACCTCCTGGTTAGCAATCAAATGTTCTAGGCACTATGCCACTAGAGCTCCTTGAGATTGTTAATAGATTATCAAATTAAAAGATATTTCTTCTCTTGAGTCACTTATATAGTTGGGCTTACAAGCAATTGCACACAGAATGATAGATTAGGAATAACTGTGATAGGTGTATGCCCAGGGGACCATGAGACCATGAATTGAAGTCATCCTGAGGCAGAATTATTAAATTCATCCTTGATGAGTTGATGTTGAGGCAGTTTTGAATGACTACTAGCAGTTATCCAGGTAACAACAGGGAAAAGAATCCTTGAGACAGAGTGCCGCAGAAGAAAAACAAAAGAGCATGAAATTAAATGATTTATTCCAGTACCAAGATGTATTCTTGATGCCAGGAAGGTAGGATTCAATTGGAAATGTGGTAGGAAAATAACAAAATAATATATATGTCAGTTCATCAAGGCCCCATGCATCAGGCTCTAGAGTTTGATCTTTATTTCCTGGCCATCCCTAATGTATTTATTTATGACTAAATACGAATGGTTAGATATTTGAGAGTGGTATTTTATTTTTATTTGGCTATTGATTTAATATTTTTATTATAAAAGGTTTACTTCTACATTATAAAATTCAAACAACCAGGAAATGTATGGCAATAAAAGTGAAATTGTTGTTGCTGCATGACCCAAATTGATTCCAACTCACTACGACCCTATAGGACAGATTCAAACTGCCTTATATGGTTTTAGAGGTTGTAAGCTTTACAATAGCTGATTATCAAGTCTTTTCTATTTGCTGCTGATGTGTCTGAACTGCCAAATTTTGATTAGCTTCAGAGTGGTTAGCCATTGTGCCACCAAGGCACCTTAAAGGTATTTCCATTTTTCAGAGTTAATAGTTAACAATTAGTTGTGTGTTCTACTTCTTGGTTCTCAATTCTATTCCATTGGTCTATGAAAAAAACAAGAAAACCTGTAATATCTGGGGATAGGGCACTAAGAGAAAAAAAGATAGAGAAGGAGAACAATGAAGAAAAAAATAGGAAAAATGCAAAAAGAAAAACAAAGAATGGGGTTAACCACCAGAAAAAAAGGGAAAAAAAATTAAATAAATAAATAAATAATTCAACCAGTAACAGTGAAAAGAAAAAAAGCTGAAAACTAGGACCTGGGAGGGGAAGAATAAAGAATAATAATAAAAAGAATAAAAGTATCAATAATAATAGTTGTTTTTAAACAGACAAGTACAAGCAAACTAAACACCAGAAAAAAGAAAGCATAAAAAATAAAAATTAAAAAAGAAAAAAAATCAGTGGAGGGCAGGGCAGGGCACCCAGGCTCTGTCTGAGCACACAGACTGGGATGGAGTTCCTGCAGGCCCAGAAGGGTGAGAGTGAGGGATGGCCACACCTCCATTCACCAAGTGGGTGTGGGGTAAAAGAGTAACAAGAGGAATGTCGCACCTTTTCAATTGTGCAGGTCCGAAGTGTCCTTGGAGCTGCTGGCAAGCAGAACCTGTTCTCAAGCCCCTGGAATCTGGAAGAGTGCTGTCTCTTTAAATATCCAAAATGGTCAAGCCACTTGTAAACATTTAAAATGGCAGTGTCCTTCAGGCAGGCAAAAGTCCACAGCTCAGCCCGCCTTTCTCTTCGCCTTCTCTGTTTATACTCCAGCCACCAGAGCAGTTCTCTGTGCAGTCCCTGGCTAGCAGAGCTGATTTTTAGGTTAATTCTTGGGTCCTACCACCACTCGGTAGCATAGTGGCTAAGACACTTGCCTGCTAACCAGATGGCTGGTGGTTCAAACCCACCAGCCACTCCTCGGAAGGAAGGTTGGGCAATCCTACTTCCATAGTGGTACTGCCTCGGAAACCCAAGGAGGGGTCATTATGAGTCGGGTTTGACTCCACGGCACATAACAACAACAACCACCACCACCACTCGGCACTCTCCAAGCTGTCTGTGCCATCAGGATCGCTCAGGATCGCTGCCAGATCACAGTTCCTTATGTCTCCATTTTTGGTATTTTCATGCAAATTATTCTGCTAGTTGGGGTTTAGTCCACTTCTATATTCTCCCCTTCAAGGCTCAGAGGTCCTGGATTATCTTCTGTATTTGTGTTAATCAATTGCCCTTTTCTTTGTAGAAGAGGGTCTGTGCAGTCTTTCTGCCTAGTCCGCCATCTTACAGGAACTCCCTTGCCTTTATTTTCTTAAGGCAATTTTTGACATTAATAGGAGGAACTAGAAAGTCATCTGAGCCCAGGAAGACTGAAATTTAACATAATTCAGGAACCAACAACTAGAGAATAAAGATTAAAGGAAAAGTAATATTTTTGCCTAGATATAGTATTTTTATATGGTCCAATTGTATATTTCTGTTTATTCTAAAAGACAGGTTATTTCTGTCTTTCTCTCTTTTTTCCTTTTTGTATTTTCTAAACTTTCTGCAAAGAACAATGAACCTGTGTAACTTTAATAATAAGAAAAGTCAGAACATGTTTTGAAATACATATTATAAAATGCAACTCTTTCATGTGGCCATTTCATAAACATTGATGAATTTACACACTCTTTGACTGCCACCACAATCACAAGATTGAAAATTTTCATTGCCCCAAAAAAGTTCCCTGTGCCTCTTCACAAATAACCTCCTACACTCAGCCTCAAGTGACTATCAATTTGCTTTCTGTCACTATAGATTAGATTGGTCTTTTCTACAGTTCAAATAAATGAAATCATGTTAATCATACTTCATGTATTACTTTGTATCTGATTTCTTTTAATTAGTACAGTATTTTTTAAGAATCCTGTATTGGTGCAAAATCAGCTGTTTGTTGAATAAGAAGGGCTGAAAATTTTCCATTGTGTAAATAAAATGCAACATGTTTATCTATTTACCTGTTGATGGATATTAGAGTCATTCAAAGTTTGGGGCTACTATGAATACAGTTGATAAAAACATGTACACAAAAATATTTGTATGTTTTCATTTTTTTTTGAAATTACCAAGGAGAAAAATCTGGAGGCTGTGTTTTATATGTAGGCATAGAGGAGATAGCATATGATCTAGAACCTGTGGTGCTGAAGGAAGAAGTGCAAGCTAAACTGAAAACACTGGACAGACTATCTATTATTTTTAAGTGGCTTCAATGCTTCAAGCACTCAACTATCTATGCCAAGAAATTTGAAAGACAGCTATCTGGATTACTGACTGGAGGAGAAACTTATTTTGTCAATTACAAAGGAAAGTGATCCAACAAAATTTGGACATATCATTAACTGTTAATGACATTATTATTAATATTGTTGTTGTTATTGTTATGTGCCGTCGAGTCGGCCCCAACTCATAGCGACCCCTCCTTGGGTTTCCGAGGCAGTATCACTACGGAAGTAGGATTGCCCAACCTTCCTTCCGAGGAGTGGCTGGTGGGTTTGAACCGCCAGCCTTCTGGTTAGCAGTCAAGTACCTTAGCCACTATGCTACCAGAGCTCATTAATATTACATGCAAGTAAAATGTTGTTCAAGATAATTCAAAAACAGTTGCAACAATGCATTGACAGGGAACTGCCAGAAATTCAAGCCAGATTCAGAAGAGGACATGGAACAAGGGATATCATTGTTAATGTCAAAAGGGTCTTGGCTGAAAGCAGAAAACCAGAAAGATGCTTCCTTGTTTCATTTTCTGTGCAAAGGTATTTGATCACACGGATAATAACAAAGTATTAGTAACATTGCAGAGTATGGAAATTCCATAACAGTTAGTTGTGCTCATGCTGAACTGTATATAAACCAAGAGGCACAGATTAAAACAGAATGAGGGAATATTTCATTACTCGAAATCAGAAAAATTGTTCATCAGAGTTCTATCTTTTCACTATGCTTACTAAATCTGTATGCTGAGAAACTAATATAAGAAGTTGCACCATACAAAGAACATGACATCAGGATTGGACAAAGATTCATTAACAATCTGCCATATGCAAATAACATACTTTACTTGCTGAAAGCAAAGAGGACTTGAAACACTTACTTAAGAAGATTACAGACTATGGCCTTCAGTATGGATTACACTTCAACATAAAGAAAACAAAATTCCTCCCAACTAAACCAATAAGCAACATCATTATACATGGAGAAGGGACTGAAATTGTCAAGGATTTCATTTTACTTGCATCCACAATGAACATTCATGGATACAGCAGTCAAGAAAATAAATGTATTGGGCAAATCACCTGCAAAAGACTTTTTAAAGTGTTAAAAAACAAAGATGTCACTTTGAGAACTGAGGTGTGCCTGACCCAAGTCAAAACATTCTTAGTAGCCTCATATCCATGCAAAACCTGGACAATATACAAGGAAGACCGAAGAAGAATTGATGCTTTTGAATTGTGTTACGGTGTTGGTGAAGAATATTAAATATACTATGGACTGCCAGAAGAATGAACAAATCTGTCTTGGAAGACGTACAGCCAGAATGTCCCTTAGAATGAATGGCAAGACTTTCTCTCACATACTTTGGACATGTTATCAGGAGGGACCAGTCACTCAAGAAGGACATAATTCTTGGTAAAGTTAAGGGTCAGCAAAAAAGAGGAAGACCTCAACAGTGGCTGCAACGATGGGCACATACATAGCAATGATTGTGAGGATGACGCAGGACAAAGTACTCTTTCATTCTTTTGTACATAGGTCCTTATGAATTGGAACCAACTCAACAGTACCTAACAACAACATTGTGTATGTATAAGAAACTGTTGTACAATTTATACTCTCACAAGCAGTGGAAAAGAAGCCCAGTTGCTACTCATCTTTAACAAAACTTAGTATTGTCAATGTTACCAACTTAAAATATTCTGTTGTAAATATAGAGATATTTCATTATTATAATTTGCTTTCTCTGTAACTAATAATGTTGACCATTTTTTCTTGTGCTTATTTGTTCTTCATATATCTTATTTCATAAAGTGTCTGTTCAAATATTATGTCCAATTATGAAATGGATTATTTGCAAGAGTTCTTTTAATATTATGGCTATAAGCCCTTTGTCATATATGTAAATACATATATAAAATGAGTATTTTCTCCCAGCCTGTGTTCTCCTTTTTCACTTTCTTAACAGTGTCATTAAAGAAAAAAAAGTTATTTTCTTTTTGTTTTTGCTGTTGAAAATATACACACCAGAACATAGACTAATTCTACAATTTCTCCAGATACAGTTCAGGGTCACTGATTCCATTCTTTAAGGTATACAATCGTTCTCACCTTCCTTTTCTTTTTGTCACTCTTAAATTCTCCTGCTTTGGATGATAAGATATAGGGTTCCTTTCATACCTAAATACATATCTTCATATTAATGAAACCCAGAAGAAAATATTGGTGTCAGAGTAAACATAAGATCAGTACAATTCAAATAAATAATCCTACAAAATGTTATTGAATGTTCATTTATAGAAGGCCATTTTCAAGACAGATTCTATTAAAATCCAATCAGATAGATTGAGGAATGAAACTGTACCATAATTATCTGATGAATTGTTCACTCCTGCTGTGAAATGGAACCCTGGTGGCACAGTGGTTAAACACTCACCTGCTAATCCAAAGGTTGGTGGTTCAAACCCACCAGCCTCTGCACAGTAGAAAGACATGGCAGTTGCCTTCTTGAAAGATTATAGCCACCTTGGGAACCTTAGGGGGCAGTTCTACTCTGTCCTATGAAGTTGCTGTAAGTCAGAATCCACTCGATGGCAATAGATTTGAGTTTAGGTTTAGCTGTGAAATTAGTTAAGATATTTCTGGATAAGATCGTAAATCCCTTGGCAATTGCCCAACCTTCCTTCCGAAGAGTGGCTGGTAGGTTTGAACCGCCAGCCTTCTGGTTAGCAGTCAAGTACTTTGGCAATTGTCTCATGAAATTGCCTAATATCTCTTGAAGACCAAATCTGTTTTCTGAAGGGTAGATTAAAAAGTCAGATTATACTGTTAATGTATCAATTATACAAGTCCCTTATAAAGAAAAAGGAAAAGATGAGCCTTTTTCTAGATAGTTAAACACTATGCTGGACCATTATTCCTAATAACCTAATTCCTCTGAGTTAGGTTTGCTGTAGGAGATAAACAAGAAAGCTCACTTGCCTCTTTAATCTCCTTACTGGTACATATAGTATGCCCATATAGCTGACACGCCCAACATCTTTCATTGGCTTAATAATATACATTGACCCTTAAGAGTAGAAAGGATATTGAGTATAACAGCTTTGTCTCTGGAACAAATGCAGTGTGCTTGAGGAGTTCTAAGAACACTTAAATTTCTGCTTAAATTTGGGAGAAAGGATAATCTTTGACAAAAAGAATGAGTTTACACTTCAAAAAACTTTTAACTATATTCTAGGCAAAGCCATAATTTTCTGTATTACTTTTTAATGTACAAATTATACTGTTAATATCAAGTGCTTTCTGCAAACAATTTCCCTAGGGAGCATTTTTGTAATAAATAGGTTAAGGGGCACTATATTTGCAGTTTTGGTCATTCACTGGCAAAAAAAAAAAAAAAAAATCAGCTTTAAGTACCTTCTCAATTGATGTAATACCAAAATGTTTTCCTATTTTGTTTCCATTCCTGAAGAAACTGAGCATAAACTCTAAACCATAATGAAAGGGCAAGGATTGGGAGTCCCTTGCCTCATCTAAAATTGAAGTATTAACAATATAAGCTGTCAACCTAATTTTCTGGTGCAGTCAGGGAAATGAAGGAAAAGATTCAGTAAATTAAGCTCTTCTAATCAAATTGCTGGAAAACTACAGACACCTGAAATTCACAGATGTCTGCCCTTTCAGAACACCAATAATTTTAAGGGCCCAACAAGCCAAAGGATTTATACATTTTTTTTTCATCGTGTTAATGATCATGAAAGAATAAAAAAAAAAAATACAGAGAAATCAAGCCATATTTTGGGTTATGTTAAATGACTCTATGAAAATTTCCCTATACTAAAATACCATTGTGTTCAAAGTCTAAATATTTAGATGAACTTTTCAGAATACAATGGGGCCTAACAAACCTTGGATATGGGAAATCTTTTTTTTTTTTTTTTTCTGTCTCTCTAAAAAAAGTTTTGTTAAATTTTCCATTGTAAACCTTCAGAAAAGTAATCCAAGCATTCTGTTTTCAGTAATATGACAAACTCTTAAACTGTCTTCATTCTGCTTTAGCACATCCACTAATACGCTTTCAATACTGACATATTTTCCTAAAAAGTCTCACTGATTCTTTTTTTATTTTTTTTAATAACTTCATGTTCTCATTTTGTGGTGATCCCAAGTGTGTCAGAATACAACTATACTCAATAGAGTTTTCAACTGTAATCTTATGGAAGTAGATATCCACACCTTTAAACAGTGGCACTAATAGGTGGATTCTAACTGCCAACCTTCCAGTTAGCAGCCAGGCTCAAACTTTTTACACTACTCAAGGTTGCCATGAGTCAGAATCCCATGGATGGCAATGAGTTTGCTTTTGGTTTATTCTCATTTCATGGCTATGGTAAATGTTTATTGTATTTCTGGGATGCCTTATGTTTTTAGGGAGCTCTGGTGGTGTAGTGCCTAAGGCATTTGATTGCTAACCAGAAGACTGGGTTTCAAACCCACCAGCCGCTTTTGGAAGGAAGGTTGGGCAATCTACTTCCATAGTGATACTGTCTCGGAAACCGAAGGAGGGATCGGTACGTGTTGGATCCGACTCAACGGCAGTGAATTTGGTTGGTTGGTATGTATTTAAGGAGCACTGGTGGTGCAGTGCCTGAGGCATTTGACTGCTAACCAGAAGGCTTTTGGTTCGGGGAAGGAATATGGAGCAATCTACTTCTATAAAGATTTACTACCACAGAAGCTCAGTGCAGGTTCCTATGAGTAGGATTCAACTTAATGTCAGTAGGTTTGGGTTTTTATTTTATTTACTTATTTATTTCAGTTTGGTGTGTTTTTTGGCTTCCTAACCCATCTATTTCAATTTTGATGACCTCTACTCCTTCATTGTAGGCAGACTTTGTTGAATTGTAAGCCAAGGTCTCTGCCATCTCCTAGCCAAGTGGAGGACATTTGGTTGAAGGTAGGCCAGACAATCTCTCCTTGTAACTTTGAATATTAAACCAAAAGAACCAGTGTGTGTGTAGGGGGAAGAGATATATGGAGTTTGTTCATTTGAAGGTACCATTTATGTAGATAAACAGTTTCTACGGCTTGGTTTCTACCCTAGTCCTTCTTCAATTTCCTGTTTTGCTCCCCATTCTAGTCACAGGTACCCGACGTCATATTCATTCTATGAGCTTTTTAAGATATTGTTGATAAATTTCTTCATAAATGAACAGTTTATTTTCAAGGCTTGACACCAATCTCAGACCATGTGTTTTCTGCCTTTCAAAAATTTCTCAAATAGAGTTAATGAAGCTATTTTCTTGATTTTTCACATTAACATGGAACATTTCTATTTTAAAGTTTTTTTTTTTTTCCCCCTGTCATTTCTAGGAATTCAAGTAGGAGATGCAGGTATGTTCAGTCCACTTAAATCAATGACAGGTTGAATTGATATACCTGAAGCATATGTGATAGTCATAATTGCCCATGAAATATAACGGTCTGGAGAGATGCCTGCTAAGGATCTAGAGATTCCAGAGTCATCAACATGTAAATGGAAGTTAAACAAAAGGAAACTACTGGAAAGATTTTATAGAAGGAGAATGTGAAATAATGAACCAACCATAACATTAATATTTGATGTATGGATGGAGGGAAAGAAGGGATTGAAGACTCGAGAGAAGAACAGACCCAGGAAATACTAGGTCCACAGAAACTAAAATTTAAGTTTTCACTATCCCTTTTTACTTTCAGGCAATTTAATTTCAGTGCAATATGATATATTAAAAGAAAAGTCTATTAGTCTCACAAATTTCCATGTTGATCATCTGTCTATTAACAAAGTTTCAATTTTATATTTTCAGGCAATAGACCTATTTGCATAATCCAGAACAACAGCATATTGTTTGATTGATGAATAAAATCAGATGCCATTGAATTAATTCCAATTTATGGTGACTCCATCTGCTGCAGAGCAGAACTGTGCTTCATAGGCAGCATTCAAACCATCAACTTTAGTAGCAAGTATTTAGCCATTTGCACCACCTAAGGACTCCATTTTATTGATTAGATAGTCAAGAATGAAGAGAGCAAATAGTTAGCGTATTGTTTGTCATAAATAAAAAATAAATAAAACTCACTGCCGTCGAGTCAATTTAGACTCATAGCGACCCCTCCTTGGATTTCCTAGGCAATATCTCTACGGAAGTAGATTGTCCAGTCTTCCTTCTGACATCAGAGCTCTTTATATTGCTTGATAGGTATTGCTAATTCACTGTTACCTGTTGTCTTCGTTTCCTGGGGCTGCCATACAGTAAAGTGGGTAGCTTTAAAGAACATAATTTATTGTCTTGCAGTTCTTAAAGCTAAAAGTTCAATTCAGGGTCTGAGCCACATCTATTCTTTCTGTGGGCCTCTCTCTTAGTTTATGGTAACTACCAGTATTAGCATTCCTTTGAGGCTTACAGATGCATCTACCTCTGTCTCACATGGTATATCTTCCCCTGTGTGTCTGTCTGTGTCTGCACGTTCTTTATAAGACAAAACTCAGAAGACATTAGGTTTAGAATCTGCCCTAATCTCAACAGTGGTGTTATACCATGGACTTAAAAAAAGGAGGAACAAATTACTCTTGAAGGAAGTACAGCCAGAATACTCCTTAGAAGAGAGAATGTTGAGACTTTGGCTCACTTACTTTGGACTTGTTATGAGGAAAGACCAATTGCTAGAAAAGGACATCATATTTGGTAAAGTTGAGGGTCAGTGAAAACAAGAAAAACCTTGCATGAGGTGGATTGGCATAGCACCTGCAACAAAGGCTCAAACATACAAAGGACTGTGAAGATGGCTCAGGAGCAGGCAGTGTTTGGTACTGCCACACATGAAGAGTCAGAACTGACTCAAAGGCAACTAACAATTACTCTGGTGTAATTCTACATAACAAAAGAAAAGCCCTTTTCAAAGTCACAATCACAGGCATAGAGGCTAGATCTTCAATATATTTTGGGGGAAGGGGTTACAATTCAATCCAGAACATTCGTCTCTGTCTTAAATCCAGCTAGATTCTGAATTTTCAGTACTGAATCACTAATTTGGCTTGCATTTTATACTTAACATCAAAATTTAGCTCAGATTGTTAAAAATTGATCACACTAGCCTTTACAAATGATAGACACAGGCTCCTGCAGAACCACCCAATGCTTCTCCTGCTAACTTTATTGATAAAGTAGCATGCGGAAGAGCTCATTACTGAATAACACCTAAATCTCTCAGTGATATATGCAGTACATCACATGCATGGATACTCAAAAATGATTTTGATTTAGAATAAGAGAACAATGAGGAATAACAACCGTTTGTATCGATTTGTCTATATTGGATGCTATCTTGAGATTTTAATGGTCCTAATTGCTTCAATTTGTTGTTGCTTCCCAATTAACTAAAAAATCAATACCTTCTCCTCTACTTCATATTTGACATCCTATGGCTATAAGTTTATGACTTTAAACTTATTCTTGTATAAAAAACATTCGTTAATTGCCTGTTATATACTCAGACTATGTAGGTGCCTCATGAGACTGAAATCAAACCATTGTACTGTAAGATTTTGTAGCTTCACTTGTCTGTTTGATCTTCTCTGATTCAACAGGATGTGAATGTAATTTGGAAAATAATTCAAGCAAAATAACTTAAAATATAACCAGAGTGAAAATATTTTCACATCAACTTAATGGTATGCAATATAATACTCTAACTAAAATGCAGAGGAAAAATAAAATAATAATGTAGTATAATATAATATATATTTTAATATATAAATGTTCCAGAATGACTACATTTGAAGATATATTGAAGTAATCAAATGTTTGAATTTATATGTGAGTCCCTGTGAACTTGCAAAGCAGAACTTCCAATACCTGTGTTGCCTCCTCAAATACTGCAGGCAGCATTGTAAGTGGTAATGCAGTTTTCTAAAATGGTGAGCAACTCTTAGAATAATGAGGAAAAGCACTAACTTCCCTTGATTTACATTGTTGTTTCATTATATATCTTGCAATATAGTTAGGGTATTACACAAACATTTAACATTTTTGCTGGTAGATATATTATCAGAAACCAGGACCTCACAAGTCAATTCTGATTCATGGCAACACCATATGTGTCAGAGTAGACCTGTGCTCCACAGAGTTTTCAATGATGGTTTTTAGGAATAACATCATCAAGCCTTTCTTCTGAGGCAAATTTGGGTGGACTAGAACAACAATCTTTCCTATAACAGAACATTATAATAACTTTTGCAATATCCAGGGACTCCTAAGATAGATTATTATCTATTCATTTTGGAATTGTAAATCAGATTTAATAAAGTAATTATTACCAAAAAAGAAGACATTTAGTCTAAATAGACTGAATACTATTCTCAAAACCAAAAAACAAACCCACTGCCCTGGAGTTAATTCCAACTCATAGCAACCCCCACTGTGTTTCCAAGGAGGTAAATCTTTCTGGAAGTAGGTTGCCCAGTCTTCCTTCCATGGAGTGGCTGATGGGTTTGAACTGCCAACCTTCTGTTTAGCAGCCAAATACCGTACTTGTCTAGAGAGGAGGGGAAAAAAAAAAAAAAAACACTTTAAACATAATCTTGAATTGACTGAGTGGGGTATATTACATTAGCTGAGTATGTAGAGGGTAGAAGGCAGAATCAGTTGTCCATAACTCAAGAATATCCTGGCCAATAACTTATGATTCCTCTTAACATAAACATTTTAACCTTGCATCTTGTAAGACATTGAGTCTCTGTAATCTTTGACACTTCAATTCCAACTGTTGTCAATTTTTTGAATTATCTTTTAATTAGTCAAAGTCTACTTCATTTTACAATAAATTTTAACTCTGCGTTTTCTCTCTCTCTCTCTCTCTCCATGTTGACCAGATAATTTAGCAATTCATACTCCATCTAGAACATAGTTACTTGATATTAACCCTTCAAAAATTCTGGAAGATTTCTAACATGAGTCAAAAATAGGATAAGCATTCATTTTAGACCATCTTTGGGTAAAAATGTAGCAACTTACTGGGAATGGATTCATGGTGGGATTGGTTTTGGTGTAGCTGTCTGAACATCTGTAATTTAATGTATGTGCTATTTTTAATTCAATTTTTACTTTAAAAATCTCTTATTAATTAATGAATATCCTTATCTGAAGATACTATGTGCTATACAGCAATGAAGCCATAAAAGTATTTCAATAATCCTATAGGCATTAGTAAATTAAGCTGTTTTATTCTCCACAATAATGGAGCATAACTAAAATGTATGAAGAATATTGGTCTGTATTGGCAGCTGCAAAAAACACAGGAAAGAAGAAAAGATGAAGAAAACTGGGAAGGCAAGCGATGCACTTATTTAATGCAAGGGCAATTACTTTGAAAAGTTGATGACTTTGGTGGTTTCAATGGTCAATAGTGCTGAGTAGTAAAAACCCTGGGGTCGTTCTGAAAAATGCTCTTGGTTTTCAGAACCATATTACGAAGATGTAAAACTCCAAAATGCAAACCTATAAAACTTACACCCTGTATTCAAGAGCAAAAAAAATCAACGACATCTCTTATTACACACCATTGACTTTCCAGGATAAGAGCACCTTGCATTCTTTTCTGCTTTAGGCTTCATTTCCTTGCCTGCAGCTCTTTTGAAAATTAAAAACATTGAACATGACTTACCACCTTGTGTTCCTCCACATGCTCACAAGTCATTAAAAACTTTTCTTTCAATTATCTTTGTGGTCAATGCGGTATTCATGGAACTCTTCATGAGTTATTTACTTCTACCTTTAGCTGTGAAACTGAACCCTGAATAGGTCTCAACAGTTTAATCGCACAACCCTAGTTGATTCTCTATTTCAGCCTCCAAAGCAACTGTCATCAGCTGTCCTCAAGGACCAATTTTACTGTTCCTTTGTCACTTTAATCAAATGATCTGGCTTCTTCATTTGGAAAACAAGGTCCTCAACTTCCCACCCCTATTTCAAAACTTAGATATTGCTTTCACCTACATTTAACACTTCCACTCCCATCTCAGTAAAGGAATAGCTTTACTCTGTTCTAAGGCCGAGCCTTCCATTTGTATAATCTTAAATCCATTCTTTGCTATGTTTTCCATGAAATTGTCTCTTGAACTCTTTCCACTCTTATTTATTCAATTTCTTCCTCCCCAGTTTCTCTTTCTTCACATCCTAAAACAAACATCCTCAAAATCCCCACTCACTAAATTTCTTCACCCCTGGTTCCTCCAGCTACTGTTCTGTCTCTTTTATACCGATCATTATCAAAATATTTAAAAGAATAATGTGTGTTGTCCCGACTTAGTTTCTTCAGTCTACTCAAATGTGGCTCTTGCTGCAGGCAATTGGAATGTAATTATCCTTATACAGTATCCCCTGTTCACCTGCTTAACATTGCTTTATTCACCACTGGATTCTGAATGCCTCATACTTAGTAGATAGATGTTTATTAAAACTTGCTAAATCTATTAAGGATCAAATTATTTTCAAACTTCTTACTAAACTATCAAAAGACCTCAATAATCAGTCCCAAATACTTTTCTAATCTCATTTCTTGCTATTTAAACTATGTATTTTCCATGTCAATCAAATTAAACACACTGTTTTGGTTACCTAGTGCTGCTCTGACAAGAATACACCACAAATGGGATGGATTTAACAAACAGGAGTTTATTGTCTTACAGTTTGGTAGGCTAGAAGTCCAAGTTCAAAGTGGCTCTAGGGGTTGGATGAAAGCCCCTCGACCTTGGGCTTCAGCTCTGCCTCTTGCTCCCGGCCCACTGAAGCTAGAGGCATCTCTTCAGTGAGGCAGCTACTGACTGATGAGGCTAACAAGCCCAAGATCAACAAGTAAAATGGCACAGTCCTGATATTGCCAAACCACATGGCAGGCCATTAATTCAAGTCCATTGTATGTCTCAAGGTCGGCATACCATGGTAGGCTGCTGAACACGGCTACATGCAGGGTCCAAGCATGCCATAAGATAGAGACTATCCCCAAGGCTTCTCCTTATATAAAGGAAGCAGACCACTTCCCAAAGACAGCTACTCAGCTGCTTGTGGTAGATCCCACCATGGAACTGATTGCTAGTCTCGTCATGGGGAATAACAACCATCAGCTGCCCAGTCACTAAACCAGCCAAGGTGTCATACAAATTTAACTACCACACACACTTTGAACTCTCCATCTTTGTCTTCATTGATTTGTTCCTGGCAAAGCTTTCTCTCTCTACCTTTAAACCCTACCCAGCAGAATAGTACTTAACAGCAATGTAAGCATTTTTATTACCTATGTTGTTGTTATATGCTGTACACATCACTTAAAAAGGAGACCAGTTTTCCTCATTTGCAGTGGTTAAGCATTGGGCTGTTAACTGAAAAGTTGGCAGTTTGAACCCATCAGCTGCTCCTGTGCGAGATAAATGTGACAGAGTGATTTCATAAAGATTTACAGGTTTGAAAACCCAATGGGGAAGTTCTACTCTGTCCTATAGCATTGCTATGAGTCTGAATCAACTCAGCAACAATGGGTTTGGTTTGAGGAGCTCTAGTGGTACAGTGGTTAAGGCTTAGATTGCTAATCAAAATGTTGGAGATCACTCTATGGAAGAAAGGATGCGGCAGTCTACTCTCTTAAAGATTTACAGCCTTAGCAAACCAATACACCAGTTCTACTCTGTCCTATAGGGTCTCTTTGAGTCAAAATTGACTTGATGACAATGGGTTTGGTTTGGGGACCCATCAGGATCATTTGAAATGTCTTCTTTTATTATCACCACTGGGAAGAAAAACAGCCCTTCCCTTTACACCACATCCAGAACCCAAGAAATTTTTCTTTGCATTTCTTCACATTAGATTGGAAGCCCATATAATGATGGAATTGTGTCCCACTGACCTTAGTCTTCTCCTACCTCTCCCATACCCTTAAAGGCACAACATTCTATTTGGCAGTCACTACAGTCTTCCATCACCAGCCACTCCTCAGAAGGAAGGTTGGGCAATCTACTTCCATAGTGATACTGCCTCAGCAACCCAAGCAGCGGTAGCTATGAGTTGGGTCTGACTCGACGGCACATAACAACAACAACAACAATAGTCTTCCATATGTTGTTGTTGTTAGGTGTTGTCGAGTTGATTCCAACTCATAGAAACCTTATGAACAACAGAAGGAAACACTACCTAGTCCTGTACCATGCTCTCAGTTGAGGTTATTTTGAACCCATTGTTGCAGCCACTGTGTCAATCCATCTCATTGAGGTCCTTCTACCTTTTTGATAGCTCTCTGCTTTTACTACAGGAAGCCAGATTTGACTCAACTGAACAACAGTCCAGTGAATTGAAGCCAGAGAGGTGATAAGAGGGTAGAATTTGGTGTGATTTCCTCCAATTCTAGAGAAAAATAGAACACACAGAACAACTTTAAGCAACATACTAGACCATATATCATAGTTCAGAAGATCAAAAGTGTTCTTCAGATGTAGAGTGTAGTGAATAGATTGGGGAAAATTAAGTATGTGCTCCCCTTGATTGGTGGGTGTGGGGGATGGAGCGAGGATACCACTTACCTGAGGATGCAGTGTGAGACAAGCCTAAAAATTCAAGTCAATAAATCTACTAGATTAAGTGAAATGTAGAATCAAATTCAAGGAGAACAAAGAATCCAACATATGGTTGACAAATCTATTTGTTTGTACTGAGAAATAGAAGCCAAGGAGAGAAAACAAATATGAACAAAGAGCCAGAAGAGTTGCTGAGTAAGAAGTGCTGATGTGAACAGAAAAGGGGTAAGTGAGGTGTACAATTAAACCAGTTCATGACACATAGTAACAAATAAAAATAACAACAATAATAGTCATTACTGTCCTAGTAGTCTGGGTCTAGTCAGAGGTTGAGATTTAGGAAACTGCTCAGAAAAGGCAGTATCCTTGAGAAGATTTGAACCATATATTCTTCAAGCAATGGGTCCAAACAAGTTTTTAATATGAAGACCTTTGGTTGTTATTGTTGTTATGTGTCATCGAGTCAGACCTGACTCATAGTGACCCCTCCTTGGGTTTCCGAGGCGGTATCATTACAGATGTAGATTGCCCAACCTTCCTTTCGAGGAGTGACAGGTGTGTTTGAACCACCAGCCTTCTGGTTAGTAGTCAAGTGCCTTAGGCACTATGCTACCAGAGAAATAAAAGGACCCAAGACAGAGGTGTTACCCTGGCTATACTAGGCTCAAGATGAAGGCACTTCTGCTAAGTTCCACAGCAGCAAACTGAAGCCTAAACCAAAGTCAACCAATCCGTGGTTGCTGTGTAGCTATAGTATATTACCTGGCTATGAAAGTTCTTAATGTGCCATACAAAGAAAGTAACTTAGAACTGACCAGTTTTCCTCAGTATAATTTCCTTGTTCCCATGAGTCTATTACCTATAAAACCCTTCTGCTTTTTGCCACTCTTCTGAGCACTGGTTTGTCTTTCAAGTTAGAGGTTGCTCAATTCATGAATTCCTAAATAAAACCAGTGAGCTCAAAATTAATTAATTAATTAAAGTTTTGTTCAAAGCTTCTTTTAACAGAGGAAACTAGGGAAGAAGGAAGACAAATGTTTCAAAGTTGAATGTGAAGGGCAGAGCCTAGAGAACTACTCCAAGGTGACTAGAATGTAGCAATCTTGATTAAATGTTTGGTACTTGTGACTATTAGCCAGAGTATGACCAGTAATTCACCTGTGTATCTAAGATTAACATCTCTCAACAAAGCTTTCCCCAGAAATAGCTTGTATGGCAGGAGAATTAATCTTAAAGTTAAAATGGGGACTGTGTCTAAACCTTTCCCTAGGAATATCTTTGGTTTTTGGAGAGAAAAGCACTTGACAAAGTCCTAGATTGTGGTTTTTCACTGTCATACTTAACTTTGGGAAATATGATCCCCCAAATGTCAAATCAAAAGGTAAAAATGGTACCTTTGGCAGGAGGGGCAGGTAGATGTGAAGACAATGAAAATTGATAGAGAAGAGAATTGTCATCCCCATATGGTTTTCAAGACTGTAAATCTTTAGAGAAACAGACTGACACATCTTTCTCCTATGGAATGGCTGGTGAGTTCAAGCCAACGTTTCAGTTAGCAGACAAGTGCTTTAACCATTGTACCACCAGGGCTCTTGAAACTGGAAATAGGTTGGTAACAAAGGAGCCACTGATTACAGGCTTTACCTACAGTGCTAGAGGTAAGCCTGAAACAAGGACACCTGTAGTCAATCACACGCCAAATACACGATAACCACTTCCACCAAGTAGATTACAACTCATAGCAACACCTATTGGGCTTCTAAGGCTGTAAATCTCTAGAAAGCAGACTGTCTCATCTTTCCACCACAAAGCAGCTGGTGGGTTGCAGCCCAATGCCTTAACCACAACACCACTAGATTTTCATTTGGTTGTAAATGGGGTTGTGTACTGTATCTCTTGCCATTTCAATTGTTAAACAAGAAGAATTGCATGTGTAAAAGCTCTGGTTCAGTGACTCACACAGTACATTAAATCCTGGCTTTGCCACCTTTTGATTGTGTAACATAAAATAAGTCATATAACTTACTAACTTAATATTTACTTAAGTATCTAGGTCTCATGTTCTTTGTATGAAAAATAATTTTTACTTCATAGATTTGTTCTGTTAGAAAATAACATCTTGACTGTAGCTCATACCATATGCCGTTGCTGTTGTTAAGTGTTAAGGAGCTCATAAAAACCCCATGAGACAGAGTAGAACTGCTCCATAGGGTTTTCTTGGCTGTAATCTCTATGGAACCAGATCTCCAGATCTTTCTCCCAGGATGCACCCGGGTTGATTCACACTGCCAAACTTTTAATTAGCGGCTGAGTGCTTAACTATTTATTTGCACCATCAGAGTTCAGTAAGCCCTAAAGAAATTATGCCTTTTGTTTTGTCAGCATTATTGTTATTACCATTGTTGAAACTTTACATCTCCATTACCCCAGGTTGCTTTCATTGATAATACAAGCAGTGACTATGTTCAGCACCCTCAAAATATTTAGATGACTTAGAAAAGTGAGAAAAGAGGGTTAAATAGATGACCTAATAAAGATATCATTTTAAATGTAGTGCATAAAATATAGTCACTAAGGCCACTTTCATACCCTTAAAGCCTAGCACTAGAAACAAATTGGAAGGAGGTTCCACAAAGGGGTCAGAGATAACTCATATGAGTGCTTCAAATTCTGAATTAGAGCTTATCTTGAAAGACCTGTTAAAAGCAGGTCATAGAGGACTGCTAAACCAATGAATAAAGACAATGATGGAACAGGTTAGGTGCTTTCAGAGTGAGAGCTCTCTGTTTCAAGCATTTGGTAAATTTCTCCAACAAGGTGTACCCACTAATATTTGAGTGTGTGTAAAGGTATTTCTCCTGGGTGTATCAATTCCCCAGATTCTCAGGGGATAATATGAAAATTCACAAACCACGGAGCAGCCTCAGCATACTCAAGGTCCCTAGCTGGGGTCAGAGCAAGAGAGCTAGCAGGACTTGTGGAAAAAGAATTGAAATATTTTCACTCAGTCTGATAAAAAAGAAGCAAGAAAAAAAAATAATTACTGAGAAATTACTATTTGAAATTGAATATATTGAAAGGCAGAGACAAGATGACATCCTGGTGAAAGACTTTGACCAATCTCTCTACAGTAGTCACCCAGAACAACTGAGTGAAACAAATACAGATAATGATCCTGAAATTCTGAGTATCAAATGAAAGGATAAAGAATTATATTGTGCTGATTGAAAAGGGAGACACACTGAGAACAATGACTGAAGAGAGAGAAGTAGGGCCTTTACAAAGCATGGCCCTTTTGAGACACAGAAGATATCATACATGGGCAAGAGAAAACAAGAAACAAACTTCATGGAATCCACACTGGGATGGACACACAGTGTGGACATATTTGGAGAAAACCAAGATAAGCAGAACACACACTGGATCCAAAAGAGGAAAATGCAGGGAAATAAGCAAGATTTCCAGTGGCACAGGTGACCACAGAGTAAACAGGGAATTAGTGAAGGGAATTGAAACAACTCACTACAAGTGAATACTAGTCATTTGGGTTGAGGGCTCATGCAAAGGGTAAGGCTTGTGGGGTGAACTTTGGAGACACTGGACTCTGAGTGGTCCCCCACCTGATTATTGGGAGGTGGATAATCAGCTACACTTTTCCCAAAGTGAACTAGATCCATGCGTTGTTGTTGTTGTTATGTGCCGTCAAGTTGGCCCCAACTCATAGTGACCCCTCCTTGGGTTTCCGAGGCAGTATCACTACGGAAGTAGGATTGCCCAACCTTCCTTCCGAGGAGTGGCTGGTGGGTTTGAACCGCCAGCCTTCTGGTTAGCAGTCAAGTGCCTTAGCCACTATGCTACCAGAGCTCCCATGCTAGTGAATTACAATGACAGGTGAATTCTCCACTTCCCTAACCACATCTTCCTGGTGACAAGGAATGAGCCGCTTCCCACCACTAACAACTCATTGGCTAAGGATGATCCCTAGATATCACCCACCCACCCGGTTCCTGGAACCACATCCTCTTACCAGCAGCCCAGCCACCTGTTGCACCATGCTCCAAGCAGACAGAGCCGGTGTCTGGGCCTCTACCTCCCTGGGCCTGTGTCACTGACTGGGCTTCCTCCCACTGAACACAAGAAGTGCATCACTGCAGCCTCCTTTGTCAGAAGTGCAACAGCAGGCCAGGTTCTCACCCTCTGTGTGGGCAAGCACTCCCATAAATTGCATCACAGCCTCCTGCTTCAAGTGCTGCTGGCTGACCATAAGTAAACCAATCCTTCTTCCTCTTTCTTTTTTTTCTCCCTTTTCCTTTTCTTTTCTACTTCCTACTTTTTCTTCCTTTTTAGTTCTCCTTCTTCCTTCTCTCCTTATTATAGTTTTACCACTTTTCTTCTCATCCATCCCCTTAATTTTTTTTTTTTTTTAATTTTTAGTTCCTTTTTCTTTCCTGCTCCACACAATGTGAGTCAGACATTAATTCCTCATGAGTCAGCCAAACTTTTACACATACCACCTTACAGGCGTAACCATCTGCTCTTATACCAATGGATCAATGACAGACAGTAGACATGCCTTGCCTTTCCTACTCACAGGTCCTCTTCACAACCAACAGAGCCTTGTGCCCACATTCCCACCATTTACTCCACCCAATTTGAGACAGGTGGGGAGTACTCCAGTGTTGCCAAATTAGCAACCAAGGAACACGCTTGACCCACCCACCTGGATATATCCAAACAAAGCAAAACAAAAACTCAGTGAGAAATAAACCATCACATAATCAGGAAATAAAACAACAACTCTAAAGTGTCTCAGTGACAACAGACAACTTCAATTCAAACAAAGAAACAAGACAAGATAACACAAGCAAATGACCAAAATAAAGAACAAGGAAACCTTCATACAGAAGAACAGGTAATAGAATTACCTGATATACCTGATAAGGAATTCAAAATATATATATATA
>NW_006921734.1:4945690-4947034 GCF_000298275.1 Orycteropus afer afer
ACCCCTCCTTGGGTTTCCGAGGCAGTATCACTACAGAAGTAGGATTGCCCAACCTTCCTTCCGAGGAGTGGCTGGTGGGTTTGAACTGCCAGCCGTCTGGTTAGCAGGCAAGTGTCTTAGCCACTATGCTATAGAACAGATTATTTCAAACTTGGAAAAATAAAAATTAATTTAAGGGTAACTACAAAGAAACTTAATAATCTTTCTACCCAAAGTAAGAAGAAAATCATGAAGATTTAGTAAACACAAAATCAACAATAATGAAGAAAATTTGATAATTAAATGAGCTCAGCACAGAAAATTTCCAAACACAGAAACAATCAACAGCACAATTAAAATTAAAAAAAAAGAAACACAAAAGAATGACTGCAGTATATTCACACCTATCATTAATTACACTGAATGTGAATGGATTAAATGTACCAAACAAGAGAAAGAGAGTGGCAGAATGGATATGAAAAGAGAGCCCATCAATATGCTGCCTACAAAATGCTCAATTCAGACACAAGGTAAAATAAATCAAAAATAAAAGGATGGAAATAAACATATCAAGCTAATGGCAACCAAAAAAAGAACAGGAATGGTGACATCAATTTCTGATAAAATAGAAGTCAAGGCAAAATCCTTTCAGCAAGAAAACTACTATATAAAGAGTCAATCCAGCAAGAAGACATAATCATAATAAATATCTATGTATCCAACAAAAAAGTCCCAAAATACATAATGCAAGCATTAATAGAATCAAAAAGAGAAATAGACAATTCCACAATAGTAGTGAGAAAAATTAACACTCCACTTTTGATGAAGGATAAAAGAACTAAAAAGAAACTCAGTAAAGATAGAGAAGTTCTCAACAATGCAATCAACCCACTAAACCTCATAGACAGATACAGAACACTCCACCAAACAAAAGCACAATACATATTCTTTTTCAGTACACATGGATCATTTTCCAAAATAGGCCATATGTTAGACCACAAAGCAAGCTCCAGTAATATAAAAACATCAAAATACTACAAATCATGTTCTCAGATAAATAAATAAATAAATAAATAACTGACTACCTTTGAGTAGATTTGACTCATAGCAAATTCTCCTTCAGTTGCCGAGGCAATATCTCTTTGAAAGTAGATTGCACAATCTTCCTTCTGAAGAGTGGCTGGTGTGTTTGAAGTACGAGCCTTCTGGTTAGCAGTCAAATACGTTAAGCACCGTACCACTCAGACCACGCAACTATAAAATTAGAAACTAGCAATAGGAGCTCTGGTAGCATAGTGGCTAAAGCACTTGACTGCTAACCAGAAGGCTGGCAGTTCAAACATACCAGCCACTCCTCGGAAGGAA
>NW_006921734.1:4947299-4955893 GCF_000298275.1 Orycteropus afer afer
TTCCAAAGAGCCAGCCAGTGAAAACCTCATGGATGATATAGGGATGATGCATCACCAGGCAATGTTTCCTTCCATTGTGCATGGGATCACCATGACTCAGGGATGACTCTCCAGAAGCTAACAACAAGAAAAAGGTAGTGATAACACTAATAAAGTAGTAGCAGCCACTCTGCCAAAAAAGAAAAAAAAAATCCTAAAAGTAAAATAAAATCCTACAATCCAGAGGAAATAAATGAAATAATAAAGATTAGAGCAGAAATAAATGAAACAAGAAATAGAAAAATAATAGAAAGGATTGATAAGACTAGACTAGAAGATGGTTCTTCAAAAAGATTACCAAAATTGACAAACCACTGGCAAATTTAACTAAGGTAATAAAATAAAAAAAAGTAATGAAAATAACATGAATAAAAAAACGACATGGGTGACATCACAACAGAACCAACTGAAATAAAAAGGATAATAATAGAATGCTGTAAAGAACTGTACTCTAACAGTTTGAAAACATAGAAAAAATGGATAAATTTCTAGAAATACACAACTTACCTAAATTAACACAGATTAAGGTAGAAAATGTACATAACAAAAAAAAAAAAAAAAGAAATTAAACAGGTCAACAACAAAAAAGTCCTGGCCCAAACAACTTCACTGAAGAATTCTACCAAACATTCAGAAAAAGACTGACATCAATCCTACTCAAAATATCCCAACATAGAAAAAGATGAAATACTTAATTCATTTAATGAAGCAAGTGTAATCCTGATACCAAAGCCAGGCAAAGACATAACTGAAAAAGAAAATGATAGGTCAATATCCCTCATGAATATAGATGTAAAAATCTTTAGCAAACTCTTAGCCAAAGAATCCAACACTATATCAAAAATATAGTACACTATGAACAAGTGAAATTTATACCCAATATGTAAGGACAGTTCAATGTTAGAAAACAATCAATGCAAACTACCACATAAATAAAGCAAAGGAAAGAACCACATGATCATATCATTCAATTCAGAAAAGGCATTTGATCAAATCCTACACACATTCCTAATAAAACTCTCAGGAAAATAGGAACAGAAGAGAAATTCCTCATCATTTAAAAGATATATACACAAAACTAATGACCAACATCATTCTCAACAGAGACACAATGGAAGCATTCCCCTTGTGAAAAGGAACCAGACAAGGATGGCCCCTGTCACCACTCCTATCCAACATTCTATTGGAAGCCCTAGCCAGGGTAATAAGTCAAGAAAGGGAAATAAGCATCCACATTGGTTAGGAAGAAGTAAAACTATCCCTATTCATAGATGGTATGATCCTACAGATAGAAGATCCCAGAAATTCAGCAAGAAAACTAGTTACTAGTTGTAAGATTCAGCAAAGTGGCAAGGTATATGATCAACATAAAAAAAAATAAGTCAGGTTCTTCTACATCAACAAAAAGACCTCTGAAAAGGAAACAAGGAAATCAATACCACATTCAATAGCTACCAATAAGATAAAATACTTCCGAACACATCTTACAAGAGACACAAAAGACCCATACAAAAAAAAAAAAAACACTACTATAAGAAACTAAAAGAAAGCTACATAAATGGAAGAACATACCAACATACCATGATCATGGCTAGGAAGATTTAACATCGTGAAAGTGTCAATACTATCCAAAACAATTTATAGATTCAATGCAATCCTGATCCAGATTCTATCAACATTTCTGAAGAAAATGGAAAAAACAGTCACTAAATTTAGATGCAAAGGAAAGAGACCTCTAATAAATGAAGAACTACTGGAGAAAAAGAACAATGTAGGAGATTTCACACTTCTCAATCTCAAAACCTACAATACAGCCACTGTAGTTAAAACAGGCTGGTATCGGTAAAACAACAGACCAATGGATCAGATTTGAACCCAGAAGTGCACCCATCCACCTATGGATAGCTGGTCTTTGACAAAGACCCAGAATCCATTAAATGAAGGAAAGACAGTCTTTTCAATATATGGTACTGGTATCTATTTGCAGAAGTGTGAAATAAGATCAATACCTCTGTATAGAAAAACTAACACAAAATGTGTCAAATACCTAAATGTAAAACCTGAAACAATCAAGACTATTAAAGAAAAACTAGGGACAAATTTGTTGTTGTTGTTGTTAGGTGCCAGTGAGTTGGCTCCAACTCTGTATACAACAGAATGAAATACTGCCCAGTCGTGCACCATCATCACAAGCTTTGCCATATCTGAGCCCTTCTTTGCAGCCACTGTGTCAATCATCTTGCTGAGGGCCTTCCCCTATTCTGCTGACCCTCTATTTTACAAGCATGATACCCTTCTCCAGTGGATGATCCCTTCTGACAACATGACCAAAGTAGGTGAGACAAAATCTAGTCATTCCATTCTCACATCCAAGGAACATTCCAGCTCTAATTCTTCTAGGACAAATTTGTTCCTTCTCTGGCAGGCCATGGTTCTTTCAGTATTCTTCACCAATACCACCACTCAAAAGCATCAACTCTTCTTCGGGCTTCCTTATTCATTGTCCAGCTTTCACATGCATATGGGACAATTGAAAATACCATGGCTTGATTTAGGTGCACCTTGGTCTTCAAAGAGGCGTCTGTACTGTTCAGATGTACTTTTGCAACACATCTGCCCTGTGCAATATGACATTTGATTTCTTGACTGCTGCTTCTGTGGGTGTTGATTGTGGACCCAAGTAATATGAAATCTTTGACAACTTCCGTTTTTTCTCCATTAATCGTGATATGGCTAATTGGTCCTGTTGTGAGGATTTTTTTTTTCCTTTATGTCGAGGTGCATATTGCAGTCTTAATCATCATCAGTAAGTGCTTCAAGTCATCTTCACATTCAGCAAGACAGGTTGTGTCATCTGCATATCGCAGGTAGTTTATGAGTCTTCCTCCAAATCTGATGCAGCGTTCTTCACCATATAGTCCAGTTTCTTGGATTATTTGCTCATCATAAAGATTGAATAAGTATGGTGACAGGGTCCAACCCTGATGCACCCTTCCTAATTTTAAATAATACATTTTAACCTTTCTAGTTTGCCCCCCAGACAGAACAACAGGACAAACTCTGGGACGTTAATTTATTACATAAGTAGACTATCAAATATAACCAAAAATATACAGGCAGCAAAAGATAAACTGGATGACTAAGACCTTCCAAAAAGTAAATTCTTATGTGCATCAAAAGACTTCTCCAAAAAAGTAAAAAGAACACAGAGACTGGGAAAAAGTATTTGGCAACTACATATGTGACAAGGGACTTGTATCTAAAATTTATAGAAAATTTCAGCACCTCAACATCAGAAAGAAAAAATACAATTAAAAAAAAAGGACAAAGAATGTGAACAGACATTTCATCAAAGAAAATATTCAGGTGGCTGGAAACACATGATGAAATGTGTACAATCATTAGCAATTAGAGAGATGCAAATAAAAACAACTATGAGATATCATCACCCCCCCAAGCAATAATAGCAAAGTTCAACAACACAGAAAACAAAAAATACTGGTGAGGATGTGGAGAGATTGACACTCTCATACACTGTTGGTGGAACTGTAAAATGGTCCAACCACTGTGGAAAATGGTATGGTGATTCCTTATAAAGTTGGAAATAGAAATACCATTTGATCTACCAATCCCACTACTATATATCCTAAAGAAGAACCCATCAACTGTTCCAGAAAGAAAGATGTGGTAGTCTGTTTCCATAAATATTATAGCCTTGAAAATCCTATAGGGTCCATATGAGTTGGAATTAACTGACAGCAACAAGTTTGGTTTTGTTATGTCTTTAACATCTACCAAAGTCCTGGAACATAGTAGACACATAGGAAATACTTATTGAATGGAAAAACAAGAAAGTCCTAATCACTAGGCATAGGCAGTGTCAGACTCTGTTATTCTGTATCTCCATAATCCCATTTAATCTTTGCAATGGCTCTTTAATGTAGATGTTGTCTTTGTCTGTCTATAGATGAAGAAACTGAAAGCACGAAAATTTAAGGACTTCTACCAAAATTACATAACTGCTAAGAAACCAAGTCAAGATTCAAATCCAGGTGTGACCACATCTAATCCACCCTTTTTCCATTATGTCTCATACTAGAGAAATATATATTGACTTTGTGTTACATAGAAGACAGTATGGTGTCCCTGCCCATGTACCCTCAATGTTGATCTCTACACAATAAAGGTTTATCCTACAGGGGTAACCTACTAGATAACAGACACTTTACTGACCTCCTACCCTCCTCTAATTCACTTGCCCACTCTCTTCCAGGTGCTTCCAAGAAAACCACTGCCAAAAAACTATCTGAACCTTAACTATCTTCTCAGGGTCGACTTCTAGGTCTCTGAAATTAAGACAGTCTCTGTTAATGATTTCTGGAACTCCTTGCATTGTTAGCTTTGTAAGAGGCTCTTGCGACAATGAGCTTCAGCCATTTCTAGTCAAAGAAACAACTTACGGTTAATGGGTGTGGTCCACTCCAACACGCATCTGGATATGCCCATAGTTGCTTCATCAGACTCAGTCTGAATAGCCTTTTTTATATAAGGAGGACTGTCTAATGTTTTGAATATTTTCAGGACCATTTGTCTAGTCCATGAGAGGATGCCATAACAGTATACAGCAAGAGGCAAAGGTATTGTTGCTCTTGGTATGTATATATTCTATTTTGTAACAATAATAAAATATTCTAGAAGAATATTTGTAAAAAGTGATTGACTGTGAATGCTATCTGACAGTACTGGTGTTTATAATGATCATTTTTAAAATGTACTGTATATCAATTCTTTTTGTGTACACATTTCACCACAAAATACATTATTTTAATTTCATTTATAGCATTATTGAAGTTTCTAGAATGTCTTATATTTAGCTATCTCATTAACATCCATTTTTCTTGAATTTTTCATTGATCCAAAAGTAAGTAACAGCCTTTCAGCAGACCTTATGGATAAGCCTGAGAAATAAACACAGGAGTAGAATTCAGAGTACATTCAGTTTAATTTTCCTTTGAGCTTTGTGAAATTCAACTATACCCTATTAGTTTCTTCTCAGGAGTAGTACAGTATGTATCTTTTCCCAAAGAAACTTCTTTTTTTTTTTTAACAACTTTGTTTACAGATGCCGATGTAAAACAGGTTATGCAAAGTCCACATTGATTTGAAAGGAATTTTAAGGTGAATAAGGAGGAAAACAGGAGATCTGGTAGCATAGTGGCTAAAGTACTTGACTGCTAACCAGAAGGCTGGTGGTTCAAACCCACCAGCCACTCCTCGGAAGGAAGGTTGGGCAATCCTACTTCCGTAGTGATACTGCCTCGGAAACCCAAGGAGGGGTCGCTATGAGTCGGGGCCGACTCGACGGCACATAACAACAACAACAACAACAACAAAGGAGGAAAACAAAATCCAAGTGTGGATCTGTGTAATACTCAGGACAAGTGCATTTCATCAAGATGCAGTAACTGACTTCAAGTTCTATGAGAGGAGGAACTATGTGTGCCTTGTTCACAACTCAATTCCCAGGGCCTAACTTAGTATCCAGCCCAAAGGAGATAATCAAGTAGTTGTTGAACTAATGAATGAATGAATAATAGAATGTGTGTTGTATTTTAAGAACATTTTCAAAGATATGTACATTAAACTAAAAGTTTAGGGAAGAAATTCACTCTATGTTATGTCAGGCTACCAATGTTTTATTTCTGAAAAATGTTCATAAGTAATATATTCCACTTATTTATGAAGAACAAATGTTTCTGTTAATGTTAAGAAAAGATTTTCATCAGGAAAAGTAGTAACAAGAGACCCGTCTGTCAGCTCAACCACTTCCTGTAAACAAGGCCTAGCTCACTAAGCATTAAAAGGAAGCTCTCTAATAAAATTAAATTCAGCCCAAAGTCCACATCTCAGGTTGTCTCCCTCCTTGCTGCTTCCCTTCCTAGACATATGCCTCCAGTACAGTCATCCCTGCAGCCTTTGGCAACCAGGGCTGATCTTCCCAGGTCCCAACGCCACTTGGAAATATTCACGCTGTTGGTCCCATCAGAGTAGTTGACAGACAGTCCACTGCTCTCACCTTCTCCATACTCACCACTTTTTGTTCAGGTTTTTCCACTAGTTGGTGCTTAATCTACTTCTACATACTTTCCTTTCAAAGCCCAGGGCTCCAAGATTATCTTCTGTATCTCTATCAGTTGGTTTCTCTTTTCTTTGTTGAAGAGGGTCTTAGTAGCTTGTCTGTCTATTCCACCATCTTATCAGAAGTCCAGCCTATTGGATTTTAAAATATTTTTTATTCCCACATCTACTCCATCCAGTCAATCAGATGCCCCAGTTAGTTGGATGTCCAACACACATGTTGACTTTTATCTTGTTCACATATCCCACTGTATTTTATGCCTTGAGGACAAAATCAGCATATTATTCACTACCGCATCCAACAATATCAAAGATCACTGAAGTTTCAAATTACTATGCATCTAAAATGAAGTGAATGCATTGAGAGACCCTCTTTGTTATTATAGAGAAAAAAAATGACAGAGTTCCATGGCATAAAGACCTAATAACCTGTGAAATTATGCTAGAAGTTATAAAGATTTTATCAAGGGATAATTATTTTGTATTAAACATAATATTGCAATAATTGTGGTCATAGAAATGTAGCAGAATACTTTCAGGGAACTGTAAATCATTGCCCAACAAGTTTATCCACTTTTCTCAAGATGAATGTCAATATAATTTTTCTCTATCTATTCTATTAGGAAACAACACTTGTGTGCTTTTGTGGTGGACTATTTAGATCTTTAAACATATTTTTTAAAAATTCTGTATTTAGGTATCATATATGTATGATTTCATTGTATATTCATTATTATTTTATTAAAAGTGCTTTTAAGTATAGAATACTATTTTCTAGGGTTGAAACAATATTATTTTTACCATGTCTTTATTTTTATTCAGCTTCTTCTTCAGAGTATTTCCCATGAATTTAAGATTGACCTCACAGGACTCATAAACAGTTGTTTAGCTCAGCTAAAAAAAAAAGAAAGAAAGAAAGAAAGAAATGAAGTGCAGAAAAGGGACAATATTTCCCTCATTAATTCTGAGTTCCTCTTTGACATGGATAGTCTGATGCCTTGACTATTTTACTACCAAATTGACCTCAGACTTTCAATAGTTTCCTAATGACAAATTCTTGTCTATGTATCTGTCTATTTTACAAATTGTCTTTCCTTAATACATGTTGATGTTAAACCTCCTTAAGCTTCTTCAGCAATAGTTTAGAAATTGCATAGAGTCCTGACTGGGCTCTTTTATATTGGTTTGCCATATAGAGCAATCATAGTGCATGATATTCAGCCAAGTAGAGACTGAGGAAATGGAAGAGCAGAATTACTCATTAAATGCCCTTCCTTTATACATGGAACCAGGATGCCATGAATCAGTAAGATGAGGATCCAGACAGAGAGACTGCTGGCTGCTGTTTCTTCAGTCTCTCCCTACGAATCTATTCTTCCGGATTCACTCTGTCCTAAGCTGTGGTCCTCTTCTTAGGATGCCCTTGATGGCTTAGTCTCCTGTCCTGTAGCCTTTTCTTATTAATGACTCCTGTAAGAACTGATCCATCCTGCTACATGGAAAATTTTGTTTCATGCCTGAATAAACAAAACACCAGAATTAGAAAGCCTCTTCTCAACCAAATCTATAGACTACTGTTAGCTGGTTTTTGCCCAGTGTTCCAATGTGGTCATGTTCCCAGGTGTGTGTACTGTACCTATCCCTTTTCCTTTTCTTGTTTGTTTCCCCAGAATCTAGATAGAAGGACTAATTTTTGTATCTATGTATGAAGCTGGGTATTGTTGGTACTGCATCTTGAAGATATGCTGAGGGAGAAGAGTGGAGGTCTGAATAGTGTTTTAACTCCCAAGAAAATGCATGATGTGGTGCACATGAGAATTTGCTTTTTAGTTGGCGAATGGAAAATAACCTTCACTGCATAAGAATTACAAGGCTAGTCAACAACTCAATATTAAGCAAACTTGGACTTGTTAGTGGGTAACTGAATGGCAAAGGAACAGGATTTTCTTAATTCTGGACACATATTGTTTGAGAGAATGGCAGTTTTGTGATTATAAGGTCCCTTTTGAAGTGCTAGAAGACTGTTAGTTTTATATTATTCTAGACTTATTTCTTAAGCAAAGGCATGATGCCTTTGAGTACATAATACTGCATTTTGAGTCACACACTCTTATTAGAATTATTCATACTTCCACTTCATTTCTGTGCTTTCCTACCTCCTGGCTCTGCTAGCATTATTGCTTTAGAAGGAAGGTGCACTCACCTATTTCTGGGTGCATAAGCCCTCTCATCTTCAGAGTCTATATTCATTGTTTTCAACTTAATGAAGTCCTATAGTTGATGTCAGCTCTCACTCCTTTATACTCTAACAGTACTTGATCTGTACTTGCCTTATGATAATCCCCCCTTTCAACGTTAAAGTTCAGCAATTTACATATTTTAACTCCATTACCATGTTATACAAGGGATTTTTTTTT
>NW_006921734.1:4962383-4990886 GCF_000298275.1 Orycteropus afer afer
AAACAAAAATCCTCACAACTGGATCAATGAGCAGCATCACAATAAATGGAGAGAAGATTGAGGTTGTCAAAGAATTCACGTTGCTTGGTTCTACAATCAATGCCAATGGAAGTAGCAGTCAGGACATTAGATGACGTGTAGCACTGGGAAGGTCAACTGTGAAGGAACTGTTTCAAGTGCTGAGGAACAAGGATGTCTCCTTGAGGACTAAGGTGTGCCTGACACAAGCCATGATATTTCTAACTGTCTTGTATGCATGTGAGAGCTGGACAATGAATAAGGAAGACTGAAGAAGAGTTGATGCATTTGAGTTGTAGTGCGAAGAATGCTGAAGGTACCATGGACTGCTAAAAGAACTAACAGCTCTGTCCTGGAGGAAGTGCACCCAAAACGCTCCTTGGAAATGAGAATGGCCAGACTTCATTTCACTTACTTTGGTCATGTTTTCAGAAGGGACCATTCCCTGGAGAAGGATGTCATGCTTGGTAAGGTGGAGGGTCAATGAAAAAGGGGAAGGCCTTCATCGAGTTGAATTGACACGGTGGCTGCGATGATCTGCTCAAGTATAGCAGGGATCATGTAGCTGGCGCAGGATCGGGCAGTGTTTCGTTCTGCTGTGCATGGGGTTGTTGTGAGTCGGAAATGACTCGGTGGCACCAAACAACAACAACAACAACATGTGTCAAAATCAACTGTATGGCACACAAGAAGTTCTATGGAACTTAATTTAGATTAATGCAGGGATAATGCTAATTTTTTTTTTCAATACCAGGAAGTAGTACAGTATAGCATTCAAAGTAGATATTCAAGGGATATTTGTTTGGTAAGTGGTCGGTACAACCACAGGTGCCATAGAGATGTGTCAGTTAAATGCTTAGTTTAAGATTGGAGAGAATGGCAACAAACAGCTACTTGGCAGAATTGGGCAGGCCTTTAAGAATTGGAAGAATCAGCTGTAAGCGACAATATGCAGGAGTCACACAACAGCACTGAAACATAATGAAATGTGTGATGAAAATACTGTGTCTTAATTCAGCAACATTTTATTTTGCCCCTCTGCTCATTAGGCATTTACTTTCTTAATAAACTTTAATTTGTGTGCGTATTAACTACTGGAATTTTAAGTGAAAGTGATTATACAAAATCATATTAAATTTTACATGCTTTAAAATGTGCCATAAAAGTTTATAAGGCAATGGCTATCTCAGATTACACATGTGAGATGTTTGCAAGTCAAACATAATTACATAAACCTTTCAATGCTTAGTTTGCATGACATCCTTCAGTAATTAAAAAGTAATATATTACATGACAAATGTGACATATATGCACAATAAAAATCACAATTTACTATAATGCTCTGCAGATACGTTTTTCTCATTAGCTGAATTATATGGGTAGCTGAGAATTAAGTAGAAAACGTTTTTTTCCTAGAATATTGAGTGTTGTAATTATAGCTGACTTTAGAAAGCTTTGAGGCCAGCGTTTTCTACAACATGTATCTCACAACAGTAATTCTCCAAGTAAAATGCTTCAAGAAAAGTGGTTCAATGGTCCAATAAGTTTGGGAGAAATGGAGCATTATAAATGTATATTCCTCTCTATAGAGTAACAATTAACATTAATATTTTTAATGCACATTAACATTTTTCTGGGAAGCCCAGAAGGGAAAAAGCTTTAATGAAATATTGTATAACCCATTATTTCTCAAATAGTTACTTTTAATAATTTTTTTTCATTACATTTATTAATAGACCATGAAAATAGTGTTCTGTGAAACAGTTTGGCTGCTGGTCTAAGGTAAGCACCCAGTTCTATAGATGTGTAACTGTGACCTGCCCAAAGTTTCAATATTAGCTAGTGATAAAACAAAATTTTAACCTTGCCCTTCCAAACACAAATCTAGGGCTCTTTCCAACACAAATTGTCTTTACAAATTAAATTCATTTAATGTTAACATTTTATGATGTAAAATATGCTATGTATTTCTCTTCTCTTTAAAATCAGTGAGTATAAGGATCATTTTTGTCTTATTTGCGATGAAAGTTCTTCAGGACCTAGCACAGTAACAAGGCCATAGTAACACAAGTATCTTAGAAGTAAGTCACATACTATTTTACCCATTGACAATGTCACAATGCCTCATAGTCATAATTTTGATCTTTTGAAAAATAAGTTTAAGTATGTGTGAAATACTCTCAACTGTAATAGTTAAGGTTGTATGTCAACCCAGCTGGACCAAGATTCTCAGTGCATTGGCAATTATGATGTAGTCATTCCCGTGATAAGATGTAATATAATGTAATCATCTCCATGATGAGATCTGCTATGAGCAGCCAGTCAGTTGAAAGGGAGTTTCTTCAGGGATATGGCTCTGGTTTTTTGCTTGATCTGAATTCTGCATCTGGCTTGTCTTCACCTGACCTCTGGTTTTCTGGACTTTAGACAGTGACCAGCCATATTGCCTGCCTATCTTGGGATTCATCAGCAGCCGCAGCCTGTGAGCCAGCAGATTCCATGAACCCTGTGATCTTGGGTTCATTAGCCCCTGCAGCTAAGAGAGTCAGAAGAAGCCCTCAGCATGACTTCTGAGCTACAGACTTGGAACTTGACAGCCTTTACAACAATGTGAGCCATTTCCTTGAGATAAATCTCTGTCTCTCCATCTCTCTGTCTCTCTCTCTCTCTCTTTGTGTGTGTGTGTGTGTGTGTGTGTAAGCTTCACTTGTTTTGCTCTCTCTCTCTCTTTCTCTCTCTTTGTGTGTGTGTGTGTGTGTAAGCTTCACTTGTTTTGCTTCTCTAGAAAATGCAGACTAAGACAATTGGTACTGAGAGTAGTTTCAGAAAAACAAAATCATAAGCATAAGACTTCTAGACCGGTTCTCAGGTCTGAATAGTCTTAAAGGTGCTGATGACCCTGCCTGCATTAGTAAAGAGGGCACTGCTAATCCATGGCATGAAGTAACAATATTAATATGCAAAGTATCATCATCAATAGACCAAGTATTGGTGAGAAATGGGACCCTGGTTAATTGCATATTTGATAATTTTCTGAAATTTGATAAGAATGAGAAGTATAGGGAAGCTGGTTGTTTGGACCTACTCTGTTAGATAATATGGTGAAAGAAAGAGATGAACTCAGGGCTTTGGGGTCACAGTTCAAGGGCTGCATAAAAGACCTCAGTGTTACCACTTGTGCCCTGAAAGAAAACCTTATTTATTATACCAACAGAGCTGATATTGCCTAAAACCAAACTGAGAGTCTTAGCATAAGAGTGGCTGAATTGCAATGGCAATTTAATTCCTGACCTTGAATAGTGTCTGAAGGTAAAATGAGGGCACTGATTGGAAAGAAATGGATGGGATTCTGAAACTTGGGAGGGGAACATATGGGCAGATAATCAGGAAACTGGGGCAGTGAATCCTTAAATTCCATTGAATCACCCCTGTCAGCAGAGCAAACCATTTACTCCCATCTGATGAGTTTAAGGGAGCTCTAGTAGCATAGTGCCTAAAGCACTTGACTGCTAACCAGAAGGTTGGCGGTTCAAACCCACCAGCCACTCCTCAGAAGGAAGGTTGGGCAATCTACTTCCATAATGATACTGCCTCGGAAACCCAAGGAGGGATCACTATGAGTGGGTCTGACTTGATGGCACATAACAACAACAACGATGAGTTTAACTCAACTGTGTCTGATCAGTCATTATCTGAGACAGCACATGGGGAGGCACCTGGGGCATTGTCTCAGGCAGATACCTTTAAAAATATTGCTGAATGTTCCCAGGAACCACCCCCACTACCTATTTTGTCTTCTAGATGTGGAACTAGACTTAAAAGGTGAAGTACAAAGTGTAACCTAGTAAGACACACACTACACTCCAAAAGAACAGTTTGATTTTTCTAGTATATAGAAACAGAAACGTGGAGAATATATGTAGGAAATGGCTGTTAAGGGTGTGGGATAATGGTGCAAGGAAGACAAAGTTGCATCAGTCTGAGTGTATTGATTTGGGCCCACTAAATACAGATTCTTCATTCAACATTTCAACTTGAGAAGTTAGGAAAGGATCTAATAGTTTATTTATTTGATTTATTGAAGCATGGATTATGTGTTGTCCTATACTAGGTCAAGTTGAAGTACCACCCTTGCCTTGGTATACTGAGAAAAATATTTCCAAAGGCTTGGGAAATCAGAATGTTGGAATGGATTTATCAGATATGACCCATATGCTAACACATGGAGTGCCCAGAAGACACACCTTTTACCACAATGGTGAGGAACAAATTTGAAGGGAGCCCCAGCATCCTTGAAGACTGCTGTGATAACTATTTTATGTAATTAAGATTTGACAGTGGAAACTGCCCTGATTAAATTAGGACACCTAACTATAATTAGAGCTACATATCCACCACATCCTTTTTTAATTCTTGAGACTTTTAACCCTTTTCATGAAGAACAATAACTCATCCAGAATTTACCAGATTAATGAAACTGTTTAATAAACATTTGCCAATCACCACTGTATGCATGGCACTAAGATCACAGCATTTTGCTGAGTGTAAATCATCCATTCATTTATTCAATAATATGTATTATGTATTCACTATGTGTCAGGCAGTATCCCAGATGTAAGAGACATGAAAATGAACAATCATAGTTCTATTTGTCAAGATTTTACCCTGCGTCAGGAGAACAGACAAATGAACAGCTAAATCTCTGATAGAATAAAAGATGTTATAGGAAAGAAATCTAAGGGAATAATAAACTATTGTTAGGGGATAAAGGGGTGATCAATTATAGAATCGTAGAATCTTCAGAATAAACATGGTACTTGCCTTAGGCCTTGAAAGATAAATAAGATTGACCAAGCATAGAGGAGAGGAAGGACCTTCTAATATGAAGGATCAGAAGACACACCTGGAAGAAGTATGAGTGGATGTAATCTATTAAGGACGTGACAAGTAATGGAGAATATGTAGTATAGGGTTGGCTGAGAAGAAGGAAGCATGATAAAAATAGAAAAGTAATGTACTTTTATCTCTGAAGAGCCTCCATTTCTTGATATTTAGAGGAAAAGGTTTAACAGATTTTGCATGGTAATGTTTGAATATAGGCATTACGTGTAAAACAGCAGAATTAAGGTTTTGGGGTTCAAAGCAAAAAGACTCAGGGCAGTGATGAATACTGCTCTACCTATGGCTTAGCAGTGAGTCTAAAAGGCAGCACACGTAGATAAAGCCATTGTAAACAAGAAGTGCCCAAAACATCAGCCTGACTTAAACTATCCAGCACTGGCTTAAAATGTCTATTTAATCTCAATATTGACAAAATTCTCCTTGTGAGTCAAATCTAGCCCAGTACCAGATATTTTAAATAAAGTTTATTGGAACATAGTTATGCTCATTGGTCTATGTATTGTCTGTAGCTGTCTTCATTTCACAATGGTAGAACTGAGTAGTTGTGAAAGAGACTGTATGAGCTACAAACCTAAAATATATATGCTTGGGAGTTCTATTGAAAAAAAAATGTATATATATTCCAACTACTGATATAACCAATAAATAAGAACTTTTTCTCTATAGAGGCACAATTAAAACAAAAAGCCATTAGATGAGAAGGGTAATACAGTAAGCCACAGTAACTGGTTATCTCCCTAGCAAAGTGTTTAATGTGGTGAGTGAGAACACAGGATCTGAAGCCGTATATCTGCATTCATATCCCAGTTCTTCCACTTACCAGCTGTGTTAGTAACATCACTAAGTTTTAGTCATCATCATAGGATTCAATTGTGAAGACCATTCATTGCACTACTTCAGAGGGCACCATTCATTCTAGAGTCTATGTGAACGATGACTGTGGAATTGTGCAGTGCGAAACCTTTGCTGCCGACCATGGTTTACTGTTAAACAGGGCCAATAATGGAAACTTTCTTATTATGAGGATTCTGAGGAACAAATTAGGTTGTATAATAAAGCTATTAGCACAGAGTCTAACATATAGTATGCACTCAATTAAGTTACAGTGGCAGATTACTATCTCCCAAAATCCTATTCTTACTTTCTCCCTAATAGAGTTTTTGCTGGGCACAAAGCCACTTGATGAAGGTTCGTATTTCCTAGTCTCCTTTGCAGATAGATGTGGCTATATGACTAAATTTAGACAAAAGAATATGAGCAGAAGATGTAAGTGCAACTTCCACCACATCAACATCAATGCAGGAAATACTTATTTTTCCTGGAGTTTGTTTTTTTTTTTCTTCTTTGCATGGATTATGTCAGAAGATATAGCAGAAAAACCAACACAGACTATGCAGAAGAAGAAAAAAAGAAAGAGAAGAACCTGGGTCTCTGAATTATCTGAGAAATAGAACATCCATGAAAGACTTAACAAAATAGTGAGAAACACTTACCTTATTTAAGGCACAATATTTTTTAATAGCTTCATTTATGCAAAATTGACATACAATAAACTATACATATTGAAAGTGTTTAATTTGATAAGCTTGATTTATACATATTTATACACACACTTATGTGAAACCATCACCACCATCACAATAGTGAATACACTCATCATCCCTCTAAGTTTTCTCCTGCCTCTTTCTGTTCCCCTCTCCCAATCTTCCCCAGGTGCCCACCACAGTGAGGCAACCACTATATTTTATAGCCTTTTTTTTTGTCAGACCACCTTAGCCTTTATGGAAGCTAATGCAGATATTATAAGTTATTACCATAAATTTTGTGTCGACACCCTTGTAGAAACTTTGTGTGAATGTCCAACTGATGACATATGTTAATATGAAGGAAGGGAAAGCAAATATGCAAAGCATAAAGCACTAGTATATAATAAAGTAGCATCTTGGAGTGGTGGTTTAAGTCATCAGTTGTGACTACTTGTATATTCTTTGAGGGCAGGACCTATGTTTCACTAATCTCTGAATTTCCAGAGCCTGCAACAGTTTCTTCCCTCCAATGGACAATCAATTCATGTTCTGTGGGTGGATAGATGATGGTATGGTAAACTAAAAAGAGAAAGGAAGAAAAAAAAATTAAAAAGGCCAGATTTTAAGCCATTTAGTAATTATTCACTGAGCTTGGCATGATGATGATGAAGTAGAAGGCCAAAATCAACTTCATATTTTGTATAATTTTGTTTCAAAAAAAGAAAATAAAGAAATATATTTAGGTTTGACAATGTTTGTGATAGTATCTTTGATCTTCAGAAATATTTGGTAAAGGAGAACAAAAGTAGGAAAATATTCAATGTTATGAAAACTCTCAGGAGAGGGAAGTTTTTATCTTTGACATTTAAGAGCTATCACTGATTATATCTCTTTCAACTCCTGATCTCCTGTTTAAGAGCAAATAACAAAAGGAAAATGATGAAAAATGAACAAAATGAGCAATGTGTCAGAGCAGAAGAGTGTTTCCTAGTTCTGTGCCTGATCTACTCTTTTATATCTCAAAAGTGGTTGGGTTTAGATTCCCACTAAACTGATGTGGACTGATATGACCTCATACATATAACAAAGAAAATCTAATTATTAAAAGGGATCTCATCCACAGGGGTTAGAATTCCACACATACTTTGGGAAGACACAACTCAGTTTGTAACAAACCCTAAGTGATGCCTAGTCCAGAGCAGGGGATGGATTCTCTGACCTCAACTTCCCTCCATCACTCCCCAAAACTAAGGCAGGACTGCCTCTCTTGAGCTCAGGAGGCCTGGAGCAGGGAGACCTTTCTTCCTCCACAATGTCAGCCAACTGAGAACATGACCCTTTCCTGAACATAATAGTCAAGTTCTCCTCTTAAGGCTCAGACAATGAAGAGGGCACTTCCACTTCTGTCCCTCTCCCACCTTCCACTGGAAGATATCAGATGGTCCATGTGAGAGGGATGGCAGGTTAATTGGCACTGGGGTAAAAGGTCCTCAGGTGTGCATTCTCAGCCAGCCACCCACCCACCAGGCCATGGGCTCCTCTTCTGGATGACAGAAACTGAGAAAAATCTCACCAGACTGATGCCCAGGATTCCCAGGTCCCTGTGCTTACTCTCCCCACCCCCCATTTGATGTTCTTTGCAGGCCCTGCTAATGTTTGTTCTTTCACTCAACCAAGCAGACAGTATTTGCCCGGGACTATACTAGGAGTAAGATCTTTGCTTTCTTTATGTTTGATGTCCTTGATGTCAACTCCATGATTTGTCTGGTCTTTAGTCATTCATGTTAAATGTATCACATCTATTTTTAAGATGAGATATACTCAAGGTCATACTTTGGCTGTCTTGGACTTGTTTTAATTTTCTCCATCTTCAACTTGAACTTTCAGATGAGGAATTGATGGTCTGTTCTTGGAAGAAGTACAGCCAGAATGTTCCTTAGAAGCAAGGATGGTTGAGACTTTGTTTTATGTCTTTTGAACAGGTTGTTAGGATGGAACAATCTCTGGAAAAGGACATTTTGCTTGGTAAAGTAGAGAGTCATCAAAAAAGAGGAAGACCCTTGTGGTGGTTATGTTTATGTGTCAATTTGGCTGAACCTGGTTGAGTGGCTAGGCAGCTGGTGGTAGTTATTCCCCGTAATGAAATTGGCAATCAACTCCATGGTGGGATCTACCACAAGCAGCTGAGTAGCTGCTTTGGGTATGTGATCTGCTTCCTGTATATAAGAAGGAGCTTTTGGAATGGTCTCTAGCTTATGGCACACTTGGACCCTACATGTAACCATGTCATTGCTAAGCAGCCTGCCATGCTCTGCCAACCTGGGGACTTACAATGGACTTGAATTAATGGACTACCATGTGGTTTGGTAACATCGGTACTGTGATTTTTTACTTGTCAACCTTGGGCTTGGCAGCCTCAGCAGCCAGCAGCTGTCTGAGTGAAGAAAACCTCTAGCTTCAGTGGGTCTGGAGCTGGAGGCAGAGCTGAAGCCCAAGGCTGAGAGGCTTTCACCCAGTCCCTAGAGCCTGGCACTTTGAACTTGGACTTAAAGCCTCCAAACTGTAAGAGAATAAACTCCTGTTTGTTAAGGCCATCCCATTTGTGGTATATTCCTGTCAGAGTGGCACTAGGTAACCAGAACAACCCTCAGTGAGGTGTGTTGAGACAGTGGTTGCAGCAAAGGACTCAAACATAGCAATGGTTATGAGGATGACACAAGACTGGGCAGCATTTTGTTGTTTTGTACATAGGGTCTCTCTGAATCAGAACTGATCAATGGCATTTAACAGCCATAACAACAGTCTAGGAGTTGAGATGATAACATTGCACTATAACCTGGTGATTCTGTGGATAAGCACTTGACTGCTGTTGAAATTTTTCAACACCGGTGGTGGCTTGTTTGAACCCACCACCGGTGTGCAGGAGAAAGGTGTCACAGTCTGCTTCCATATTTATAGCCTTGGAAACCTTCTACTCTATCCTACAGGATCTCTATGAGTCAGAATTTACTTGATTGTGTTTTTTTTTTTTTTTAATCTGTCAATTAAGACTTTAATAGAAGAAGACAGGCATGTAAATACATTCAATATGAGGTATAGCTAGAGAAATCACATGTCCCAATTTGCTGAGAATATTTCCAATTTAAATCTACTGAACTAGTGTAATTTTTTGCTAGCATCCTTTCTCTTTCTGAAATGTACCATTTTGTACAATGAATAAAGGGTAATGATATAAATCTTAATAGTTTCTCCAAGGATAGAATGTTTAAGTCTTTTTGGAAAGGTCAGAAAATATTTTATACAGAAGAGGTAAAGTGAAAATGAAATTTAGGTAGGTATGAGCCAGGAAAGGATTGGACACTTCAAGCAGAGGAGTATTACGAGTCAAATTTTAGGGTTATGAGCAAGCACAGAACCTTCAAATAAAGAAGAGGGGCTAGAGTGGAGGAGATTTAAAGGGAATGATAATGTTTGGCACTAAAAATGCATGGACAATGGAGGAGAATAGGATGTATAAAAGAATTTTTGAGAAACCAGTGAGTTGGAGATCACAGCATCTCCCAGCTGCTAATTCCTCAAGCTACCTAAATGGAACGAGGAGTAGGAATAATCCAAGGCTGGTAACTTGGTTCAACATTAATTAAAAGATACAACAGAAGAACAAAGGACAACACATTAATTGCATCTAATGGGAAGAGAGCTTTTAAAACTATTAACTATCTTCAAGGCTGAGTATACAGAGAAGTGGAATCAGTCTGGATGGGGGTGGAATAGAGAATAATAAAAAGAGTCAGAAACTAAAACAAGAGATTAATGAATCTTAAATTGTACTTTGTATAAGAATTTTCCAAACTGCTTATTACGAAAATAGTTTCTGGAGCTTCATTTCTATAATTTTGATACAGAAAATCTGATATGAGCCTGTCTTACACTGGGTTCCCTGGAGAAGCAAAACTGGTGAAGCTTACATATGTATATAGAAAGAGAGCTTTATCTCCAGGAAATTGCTCCAGTGGTTTTAGCGGCTGGCAAGTCCCAGTCCATGGGTTAGATGTGAGTCTGGAGGCTTCTCCTGACTCATGTAGCTGCAGCGGCTGGTTAACCCAAGATCAGTAGGCCAGATAGCAAGCTATTAGCTCCAACATTGCAGAGCTAACTAATCCTTAATTGGCAAGTAAGATGGCAGATTGCTGTCTGAGGTCCAAAGAAATGAAAGTTAGATGATGACAAGTCAGATGGAGGATCCAGACTGAGCAAAAAGCCAGAAAGTCCAGATATATTACATGCATTTCAACTGATTGTTTGCTCATAGCAGATCCGATCATGGAGGTGATTAAATTATATCTGATCTCATCCTGGGGAATGAGTACATCATAACTGCCCAACCACAGAAAATCATGTCCCAGCCAAGTGGAAACAGAATTGTAATTATCATGAGATCCAAGAATCATCTCAAAGGGGTAGCTGAAGTGATATGAAGAATGGGTGTGTAGAGAGCCATCAAACGCAAAGAAATAGATGGTTGGCCTGTCTTTGAAAATTGGCTTCAATCAAATGATGTCCTTTAAGTAAGTGATTTAGATCTCCATTTTACACATGAAAAAACTGAACCACAGATATATTCAATTGCTTGCCCAAGACTGCATGGTGAACCTGAGATTTGTGTATAACCTTTGCTCTTTACCATTACACTGTACTACCTCCCAGAGACCAGAAACACACAACAAAGTAGACAAGCAAACAATAAAATAAATACAAATAGTAGATATGAGGAAAAATAGAGTGAAGCTACTTTTCTCTAAAAGACAATAGTGAAGAGAAGATTGGAACCTATGCATATGCTAGTCAGGGAACTTCTCTGTATTGTAACAATGTTAACACCAAAAATATTAGAATCCAGCTAATCAGAGAGTAGGAGGAATAATGTTCACACAGAAGGTAAAGCAGATGAGAAGGCTCAGTTATGTAAGAATCTGGCATGTTCATGCAAAGGAAAAGGGGCCAGTGTGACCATAACACTGAAAGCAAGGGCAAGAGTGAGATGAAATATTACTGAAGAGAAAAGCAGTGTCCAGATGGTGCAGTGTCTTGGGCCACATGAAGAAATTTCAATTTCATTATAAGTGCAAAGGGAAGTCACTGAAGCATTTTAAGCTGAGACCATGGTTTCTATGTCTTTTACATCTTCTATTCATTATGTTTCAAGTTAGTGAGCTGCACATGTTGGACTCCTAATAAAAGTTAGAGATCAAATAGCTGCTTTTAACATTAGTAATAGATTTTTTTTTTTTTTCCTTTTTTCAATTGTTTGCTTCTTTGTTGTTCCAGATCACAAATCCATGGTAAGGAAAGGGGAGTTGGAGAGACAGGAAGAATAACACAGGCCACAGAGATAAAATAAGCAATAATGTAGAACTAAACATATTTCAGAACTTTTTCAGTTTTCATGCCAATAAAAATATTACCCTACCACCCACACACTACCATCACATATTTGAATAAATAAGTAACAATGATGCTACTTAAAATAAAAACTCAACCATAGGTTCCTATTTTTAGAAACCTCCAGCTTGAATGAAATAAAGCAGGCATATAGGATTTTTTTTTTCTCAGCCCAGGCATTCCTTACTCTAGTTTTACAGAATTGTTTCTGCCTTTAAGGAAATATATACTGGAGAAAATATGTGTTTCTTCAGCAATCCACCTCAAGCAGAAATATAAGAGCAAACACAAAAATAGATTCACCTCTGACATACAGAACTGTTGAAAGCAGGAGAAGGATAGAACAGAAGGGAAATATTTCCAGAAATTCTTCTCATGCTTTCATTAGAAGAATAAACCCTAAGTAAGCACCTAAGACCAGACCAGACCAGAGTTTGGATTCAGAATCAAGAACAGAATCCAGAATTGGACTCAGTTAAAGGTTTACTCCCAAGGCAGCAAATAAGTCATGAAAAAGGAAGTAATGAGACACTGATAAGAATGGAAGAGTGGGATCCCAATTGCCCTCCTTATACCTTATAGAAAACAAAATCCAAACTCACTGTCATGGAGTAGATTCTGACTCATAGCCACAATCTTTGGGTTTCCAAGGAGGTAAATCTTTACAGAAGTAAATTACCCCATTTTCCTTCTGCGGAGTGGCTGCCTGGTTTGATGCCCCAACCTTCTGGTTAGTAGTCAAATGCCATAGGCACCATGTCATCAGAGCTCCTTTGTATGTATGGTATAGAGGAGCACCTCAAACTCAGCAATCACGGCAGTCCTCACAGAGTGTACACCCACCTCACCAAAGGGACACAGAATCATTGACTCTCTGCTCTTTATACCTCCAAATCACCAGAAACTTTTTTTTTTTTTTTTAATTCTGTAAGGTAATACTTCTACAATTCAGCAAGGTTGACTTTTCACTGGGGTGAATGCTCAGGTCATGAGTCTTAAACTTATTGCTCTATTGGCCTTCTCCTTATTTGAGCCTTCACTGCAAAGCCTAGGAGTTTTCAGCTTAAGTCCACTTTTCTTGGCCAGACAGGCATTGCCTACCATAGTAACCCATATTTAGTTAAACAGGAATCAATGAATTCCACATACCTGGCATTATATGTTCTATTGTTTATGGAAATGATATATTAGAAAAGTCAGTAAGAAGTTTAAATCTGAATTAGCACTTGCCTAGACTCATATCCTGAATTACATGCTTACAAGTAACAATTGATGGTTAACTATACTCATTGAAAAGTAGGGAAGAAAAGACATAAGGATCAGGATCATTTAGTACTAGTTCTAGCCAGAAATATTTCCACTTGAAAATTATTCTCATAATTGTTTTAGAAATAGTTGAATGGACAAATATGTAAAAATTTAGAAGTGAACCTGTGGACTTGAAAAGTTCTAGGTTTCTGTGGAGAAGAGATTAAATTTGTACTAGGCAATTAGCATATCATGTATTTAGCACTTACCTGATCTCACTGACTTAGCAATGTACAATTTTGCCTTCGAAAGCAGGAAGAACTAGACTAGAGGAGACATTTATTTTCATTATTATAATAGACACTCAGTTTCTCTTAGAACAATGTAAGTACAATGGTGTCAGCTTTAGCAAATTAACACAATCTACACATTTTAATTTTTTGTGTGCTTTGGACAGTACAAGGTTAAATTGTACATTAGATAAATTCCCAAGAAGTCATAGGTATAAATGTTATCCATTACAGATGTCTATACAAGAATAGCAGAACTGGAGTAGACTGAAATAGTCTATTTAACCATGGTCTCACTATCTATATGCTGAAAAAGAGTCAACATGTTTAACATCTGAGTAGTGCTTTATACCAGCACCTATATACACAACAAATTATTTGACACAGCATCTTATAAACAGGAACTGAGGCCCAGAATGGTTAACTAAATCTGAGGGCATCTTTCCACATTCCTAAGTGTGTGTCTTCAGCTATATGCATAAAATATATGGTAAACAATTGCATGTTATGGTTTGGAACCTGAGTATGTCACGCAAATTCTTTAATGAGTATTTTCTGAAAGCAACATTGATACACAATGTGAAATAAATATTTCAACATCACATTGCTTGGACTGCCCTCACAGGACATATACATCAACAATTACAAAATATGCCATTATTTTTTCCAATAACAAGATTTTATTTTATTATCTTATAATACTGATATCAGTTTATCTATGTTTGTGTTACTTATAAATATCAGTAATGGTGATGTCATGCTCAGCATCACTCTTGATGAAAACTTATAGAAAACAGTAGTTTGCATTCCCCAAAAAAGTATTTATGGGTATAATTTAGCATTTTATCATCAATGAGTGCACTAAACGGATGAACCAATATGCTTTTAAATTTGCTTTCTACTATGTAACATAAAGAAATAGAGTGTTTTCTAATGCATATTTTTGCATAAGTTTAAGAGTTGTAGGTTAGAAATGCCACTTATTACTTGTCTGACTTTATCTTTCTGAAATAATTCTTGTCCATTATCCCAGCTGAGCAGACAATTGGTTAGCTCTCCTAAGCTTTGAGAATCTGGGTGAAGAATGAGATTGGAGATATTTCACATTCAGAAACAAAAACATACAACAAGCAAAATATTTTAATTGTTGTAATTAACATTTAAGAGCTCTGGTAGCATAGTGCCTAAAGCACTTGACGGCTAACCAGAAGGCTGGCGGTTCAAACCCACCAGCCGCTCCTTGGAAGGAAGGTTGGGCAATCTACTTCCATAGAGATACTGCCTCAGAAACCCAAGGAGGGGTCGCTATGAGTCGGAGCCAACTCGATGGCACATAACAACAACAATTAAAATTTAATCAAATTTAAAAAAAAAGGATTGAGAGACATCAGCAAATAAAGATGTGAGAAAGATTCTTTACAATCCATAAAGATACAATGTCCAGCAATTTATTTGTTTGTTAAAAAAAAAAAAACAATGATTGTGTCATCTATGTAGTCAGCCATAGGGAAACATATTGTTCTTGCTGTTGTGTGCTTTTCAGTCAATTCTGACTCCTAGAGACTCTATAGGAAATGGTAGACTTCTCCGTGGGTTTTCCTAGGCTGTAATTTCTATAAGAGCACATCGACAGCATTTTTCTCCCACAGAAGACCTTGTGGGTTCCAGCCTCCAAATTTTCTGTTATCAGGCAAGTGCTTAATCAGTGTAACACCAGGGCTCCCTGCCCTACAGTGTTAGGGATGATGTATGGCTAATCCCATCCACACATTCAATTCATATATATTTTCATTGAAAAGTCAGGGACATGCAGGCTATTTCCTACGGTAGATACATCCACTGCCAGCCAATATTCCTCCTGAGCTGAAGAAGCACCAAGTCATAATGAGAATATTGTTGATGACAAAAGAGTAATATCAACATGAGCAAGAAAACTGGGAAAGCAAATTTTGCATTTCAAATCAGAAAAAGTCAACTTTTTTTTTTTTTTTTTTTACTAAGCTATTTGTATGAAGTTTGCTGGGAATTGCTCCAAGGCAGGCCTTTATATTTTTACACCAGGAATCAGGGCATAAAATTACAGGCTTTTTCCTATTAGTTATTTCTAGGACTATCCGTTCCACTTTTCAATTTTACCAATGTCACGAATGAATCACTTTACTCACTTAATACAACACAGGCCATACTGAAGTTTTCTTACTTACATCAGAGCAGAGGGAGATGAACACTTTCTAAGAACACTTCACGTGTTAAGAAATTAATGCTGTTAAGAAATGCACTGACCATCAACAACAGTTGAAATTGTTTGCTTACTGGGATCTTCTTAAATGCCAGAAGTACTTCTTACACTTCTCACTACTGACTGGCTCTCATAGGTGCTTTTATTAGATGTTTGTTGATTTATTCACTTGAGTTCTCTGTGTTTTAAAGGAAGTTTAGACTTCAGGGCAAAATCACAGAAAAGAGGCTATCAAGATATTTTATAATACACTTTTTTAATAATCAATATAGATATTTTATGACATTTTTTTATAATCAGTGGAGAATTTTGCACTTATCAAAAGCACAATAGGTAATTGTATCACTCCCCAAAAAAGATGCATTTCATTATATGATTTGTTATGGAAGGATAAATGTCTCTGAAATAAATCATTATTGCTAAGGTTCATGCTAAGTTACTTAGTAAATTCAAGAGGACCGCAGAATCATCCCAGGGTAAAACAGTAGTGCTATTTATGCAAAATGCAGACATGGAAGTCTGTTAGAAGCATTATGCAGTATATAATTTGAAGGCCAATAGCTTTCTCCCCGACTAAGAAACTACAATTTTAAACTGATGCTTATAGCTTGGAGACCCTGACTGATTTAACCATAAATCATTTATATTCATCTAAGTTGAATGCCTGACTCTGGCATGTTAAGTGCTACAATTATCAGGACCAGACAAGTGCTTCATTTTAATTTTCTGGGGTGAAGTTTTTTAAGGTTGAATATATCTGTGGATATTTCTGCATGGTTGCTTACAATGGGCTTGCTCATTCTCTATTTAAACTTGCCAAAAGAAGTTAGCCTAATGCTTTGCTATACTGAAATTAATATTAATCATGAAAAGTCATATAAAACTATATTAGTGTGTTTTATGACTGTTTTATCCTTAGTAGAATGTAAGGAAGTGACTTCAAGTCAAAAGGAAATTCTATTTTGCATAATTAAGTATCTTTTGTCGCCTTCATAGTTAACTATAATTGTATTTATCTGACCACTAGAACACTGCTTTTTAGAGGAAGAAATCTTAGCATAATGAAGTTGTTTTGAAGGAAACAGCATGTCAATAGATATTCAGCCAAAGTAAAGATTCTACTTTTCAATTTACAGTTTTGTGAGACCTTCCAGTTGCTTTCTATTATTCCAGAATTGGAACTACTTTTCTTCTTTTGTCAAGTATAGAATACTATGGAAAGTTTGCAGAGGGGAAAATCATTGAAGCTGCCAGGTTCTTTTTTTTTTTTTCCCGCTTCTTGGCATTTCTTACTTATAAATTTGGAGGAATTCTTTTTCCCTTTGATAGCCTGCAATTATCATAAAGGGGGTAGGGGAAAAATTTTGCTAGAAAACCGTAGTCTTTTAGCCTTTGAATACTAACAGAACGCTCAGTGGAGGCATAGTTTTTAAGGCACTAACAGAGAACCCAAGAACCACTACATTTTTTATTCTTTTTACAATTTAATGCACTTTGTCTTTAAAGGACTTTGGGTTTAAGAAAAATTGTGCTGAAGGTACAGATCATTTCCATATGCACCCTCTTCTTTCTGAACACAGTTTCTCCTATTATTAGCATCTTATGTTTCTTGCATTTGTTACAACTGATGAACAAATGTTAATATACTATTATTAACCAACATCCTTAGTTTACATTGGGGGTTACTCTATACATACAATTCTATGGTTTTTGACAAATGCATAATGTCATGTATCCACCATGGCAATATCATCCCGAATAATTTCACTATCCTGAAAATGTTCAGTGTTTCACCTATTCATCCCTTTCCTCTTCTGTCTAAAAATTTGGAACCCATTTGTCATTGTACTGTCTCTAACATTTCATTTTTTCCCCCAGAATGTCATATTGTTGGAATCATAAAGAATGTAGCATTTTCAGCTTGGCTTTTTTCACTTAGCAAGGTGCATATAAGGTTCTTCCATATCTTTTTGTTCCTTGATAGCTTATTTCTTTTTTTATTAGTGAATAATACTTCATTGTATAGATATTCTTCAGTTTATTTATTCATTTACCTATCAAAGGGCATTTTGGTTGCTTCCAATTTTGGGCAATCATAAATAAATCTGTTATAAATATTTATGTGTATATTTATGTGTGTGTGTGGACATATTTTCAACTAATTTGGATAAATTCCTAAGAAGTGCATTTGCTGGATGATATGGTAAGCCTATGTGTGGATCATAGTAAATTATGGATAACATTCCAAAAAGTGGGAATTCCAGAACAGTTAATTGTGTTCATGAGGGACTTGTACATAGACAAAGAAGTTATTGCTGAAACAGAACGAGGGGATACTACATGGTTTAAAATTAGAAATGGTGTACATCAGAGTTGAATCTTTCAGCATATTTATTCAGTCTGTATGCTGAGCAAATAAGCTGAGAAGCTGGACTATTTGAAAAAAGAATGCAGCATCAGGATAAGAGGAAGATTCATTAACAACCTGCAATATACAGGTGACACAATCTTGCTTGCAGAAACCAAAGATGACTTGAAGTACTTACTGATGAAGATCAAAGACTACAGCCTTCACTATGAATTATACCTCAAAATAAAGAAAACAAAAATTCTGACAAGTGGACCAATAAGCAGCATCATTATAAATGGAGAAAAGATTGAAGTTATCAGGGATTTCTTTTTATTTCAGCCCACAATCCATACCCATGGAAGCAGCAGCCAGGAAATCAGATGCCATATTTCACTAGGCAAATCTGCTGCAAAAGACCTATTTAACGTGCTAAAGAGCAAAGATGTCACTTTGAAGACTATGGTGCACCTGACTCAAGCCATGGTATTTTCAATCATGTCATATGCATGTGACAATGAATAAGGACAATGAATAAGGAAAATTGAAGAAGAGTTGATATCTTTGAATTGTGGTATTGGTGAAGAATACTATGAATACAATGGACTGCCAGAAGAATGAACAAATCAGTTCTGGAAGATGTGCAGCCAGAATTCTCCTTAGAAGCGAGGATGGCCAGACTTTGTCTCACCTAGTTTGATCATGCTGTCAGAGAAACCATTCCCTGAACACATATTTATGTGTGCATGAATATCCTGGAGAAAGATATCATGTTTGGTGAAGCAGAGTCAGTGAAAAAGGGGAAGATTCTCAGTGAGATGGATCGACACAGTGGTTGCAATGCTGGGCTCAAATATAGCAAGGAGTGTGAGGGTGACACAGGACCGGGCAATGTTTCATTCTGTTGTGCACAGGCTCGCTATGAGTTGCAGCTGACTCAACAGCACCTAACAACAACAACATGGTAAGTCTAAGTTCAAGTGTGTAAGAAACTGTCATTTTGTTGTACCATTTTGCATTCCTACCAGCAAGGAATTAGAGTCCCTACTGTTGCTTCACATCCTCACCAGCATTTGATGTTTTCAGTGTTTTGTATCTGAGCCAAGAACTAGTACATTTTTATCTTTTTTATTTTTAACTTCAGGTGCTGAGAATAGAAAAACTCTCTACCATCACTGTCTTCAGAAGGTCTTTCTTTTAGTGTTCGTTTATTTTTTTAATCCTGTCTATCTTTACCACACCTCCTCTAAAATATCTCTAGATCTTCACAGAAAATAACATGAAAAGAAAAATCAAACATTTGACACCATCAACTTCCAAAGAGCCTTAACAGGTGAAATGGAAAATGAAGATGGAGGGAGGAAAATGATTCCAAAAAGTAAAACAATCACCTGATTAATCAGGTCCTCATTTACAAATGACCTTTCGTTTTATGATTATAATCTGAGAGCTGCCACTTAAAATTTGCTTACATGTTTGATCCACTACCATTTCCCATAGTGAAAAACATCTAGTAGGCATCCTTGATTCTTCTCTTTCTTTCAGCTTTCACCTACAATCCAACAGCAATGCTTCCAATATATGACCATCCATTTGCTAAGTCTTTGAAGTCTCCCTACCACTTTCCTTGTCCAACACCACCTACTCTTACCTTCACTATTAGAGCAGTTCCCTTTCTCATCACTGTATCTCAATACTTGCAAATATATTTCTGCCACATTGTCCTAGTCATTTCAATCTCAGAGACTTTACTATTTCTTCTGCTTGGGAAAAACTTCCTCAGATTTTCATGTTGCAAGAAGATCATGGGAGAGGCATCATCTGACCTCCTTCATGAGGGGAAGAGAAAATCACCATCTGCAGCTCAAGGCTTTTTCCTATGAGGCCGGACATGTCTCCATCCTCCAACCTCTTGACCAATTTGGACACCAACCATCCTTCCCATGGTACTCACTGCTTCCTTGTTGGGTTTGATAACTCATTGCAATGGTCCCACAGAACTCACAGACAGTACTCACAATTATGGAGTTTATTAGGGAAGTCGCTGATTGCAATTCAGGTTCAGGAATGCTCCGATGCAATTCTCCTATCAGGCTGGCCTCTTGGCCATGCCTGTGGCACACCAAGTTAAATGAAATCCCTGACAATTCCAATTTTTTCTCCATTTATCATGATGTTGTTTACTGGTCCAGTATTTTTGTTTTCTTTGTGTTGAGGTGTAATCCATATTGAAGACTAGTCTTTGATCTTCATCAGCGAGTGCTTCAAGCCATCTTTTTGTTCGGCAAACAAGGTTGTGCATATCTGCATGCCACAGTTTGTTAATGGGTCTTCCCCCAATCCTGATGCCACATTCTCCTGCATATAGTCCAACTTCTCGGAATATTTGCTTAGCATACAGATTGAACATATATGGTGAAAGTATAAAACTCTGACACATACCTTCCAGATTTTAAACAATCAGTATCCCCTTGTTCTGTTTGAATGACAGCCTATGTACAGGTCTATATACAGGTTCCTTATGAACACAACTAAGTGTTCTAGAATCCCATTCTTTGCAACGTTATCCATAATTTGTTGTTATTTACACAGTAAAATGCCTTTGCATAGTCAATAAAACTCAGGCAAACATCTTTTTTATATTCTTTGCTTTCTGCCAAGATCCATCTGACATCAGCAATGATAATCCCTAATTCCACATCCTCCTCTGAATCCAGCTTGAATTTCTAGAAGTTCCCTGACAAAATATTGCTGCTATTGTTTTTGAATTATCTTCAGTAAAACTTTACTTGTGTATGATATCTACAATATTGTTCAATAATTTCCACATTTTTTGGCTCTCCTTTCTTTGGAATGGACACAAATATGAATCTCTTCCAGTCGGTTGGCTAGGTAGCTATGTTCCAAATTTTTTAGCATAAATGAGTAAGTGCCTCCAGTGCTCCCTCTGTGTGTTGAAACATCTCAATGGGTATTCTGTCAATTCCTGGAGCCTAATTTTTCACCAATTCCATCAGTGCAGCTTGGATTTCTTTCTTCAGTACCACTGTTTCTTGATCGTATACTACTTCCTAAAATCGATGAACATTGACCAATTCTTTTTTATTTAATTGTGATTTGAATGGAAGGTTACAGAGCAAATCATATTCCATACACCAGTTCATACACATTTTGTTTCATGACATTGATTGCAATCTTGTTAATGTAAAAGCTCTCTTCTCATTTCCCTCCTGTGGTTACCTTTTTCCTGTGTCCTTTCTTACCATTCCCGCCCTCTGAGCTGTCTCCCTTTGCAAATGCAGCCCTTCTCATTTCCCATGATTGATTGTTATAAAGAATGTAGCTACTTGGTGTAACTGTTCACCTGATAAGCCTGTCTACTGTCCAACAAGTTCTTTTTGGTACAGTGACTCTGTATATCCCTTCCATCTTCTTTTGATGCTTCCTGCATCATTTAATATTTTGCTCAAAGAATGCTTCAATACTTCAATTTGAGGTTTGAAATTTTTCTTCAGTTCTTTCAGCTTGAGAAATGCTGAGCTTGTTTTTTCTTTTGGTTTTCTAATTCTAGGTCCTTGCACATTTCATTGTAATACTTTACTTTGTTTTCTCAAGCTGCCTTTTCAAATCTTCTGTTCAGCTCTTTTATTATATCATTCCTTCCATTCACTTTAGCTACTCTCCATTCAAGGACAGGTTTCAGAGTCTCTTCTGACATTGATTTTGGTCTTTTCTTCCTTTCCTGGCTTTTCAATGACCTTTTGCTTTCTTCATGTATGATGTTCTTGATGTCATCCCACAACTTATCTGGTCTTTGATCACTGATGTGTAAAGTATCAAATCTATGTTTCCAATGGTCTCTAAATCAAGGTGGGATATAACCAAGGTTAAGCTTTCATTCTTGTGCACCTGTTTTAAGGAGCTCTGATGGCTCATGCTTAAGGCATCTGACTGCTAACCAGACGGTTTGAGATTCAAATCCACCAGCCACTCCACAGAGGAAAGATGATGAGGTAAAGATTTACCACCTTAGAAACCCAGTAGGCATTGCTATGAGTTGAAATCGACTCAATGGTAGTAAATTTGGTTTGGAGTTTGGACTTGTTTTAATTTTCTTTACCTCAACTTGAATTTGCATATGAACAATTGATGGTTTGTTCTACAGTCAGCTCCTGGCCTTGTTTTGACTTGATGATATTGAGCTTCCCCGTTCCCTCTTTCCACACATGTAGTCAATCTGATTGTTGTGTATTCCACCTGGCAAGATCCACTGTATTGCCACTGTTTATGGTGTTGAAAAAGGGTATTTGCAATGAATAGGTTGTTTTTCTTGCAAAATTCTATCATGCAATCTGTGGCATCATTTCTATCACCAAGGCCATGTTTCTAAGTATCAATGTTTGCAACTCTCTCATTCTTGTTGCCAGTAATTATCAATACATCTTGATTACATGTTTGGTCAATTTCAGACTGTACAAGTTGGAAAAATTTTCAATTCCTTCATCTTTGGCTTCAGTGGTGGGTGTACAAATTTGAATACTAGTAGTATTAATGGGTCTTCCTTGTAAGCATACAGATATTATCTTATCACTGACAAAACTGTACTTCAAGATAGATCTTGAAATGTTCTTTTTCACATCACAGTGAATGTGGTGCCATTCCTCTTTGATCTGTCCTTCCTGGCATGGAGGAATAGAAAACTATAATTTTGTATTTACTGTATGCTTGCTCTGAGTTTAGTAACTTGTTCTGGGCTATACCCTTTGGGTGGTGTTCTCTGGTCTTTTTCCCAAAACTTTGTAGCTCAATTATTTCTTGAACCCCCTTTATTAAGCTTATTCACAATTGTTTTAAAGGTAATACCCAAGTATTTTTTTTACCTATGAGCAACTAAAAAAAAAAAAAAAAGACTTTTTTTCTTGTTTTTCATGCCCTGGTTACAAAGTTCCATAGGTTTTTTTTTTGTTGTTGTTGTTGTTTTGTTTTTAATTTTTATTGTAATTTGGGTGAAAGTTTACAGAGCAAATTCATTTTTCATACAGCAGCTTACATACACTTTGTCTCATGACACTAATTGCAATTTCCCACAGTGAAACAACTCCCCTCTCACTTCCTCCCCATAGTTACCTCTCCCCTGTGTCCTTCCTTCCCATGCACTCCTGGCCCTTTGAGCTGTCTTCCTGTGCATACACAGTTCTTATATTCTCCCATGATTGATCTCTCCAAGGAGGGTGTCTACCTAATGTAAATGTTCAGCTCATATACCTATCTTTTGTTTGGCTGGGAGCCGCAGGAGTGGGTTCAATTCCATACCTGAAGGGCAGCTAGGGACCATAGTCTCAAGGATTCCACCAGTCTCTATCAGACCAGCAAAGATGGTCCCTTTTTCTTTGTTTTTTTTTTTTTTTTCCAAATGATTTTCAGTTTTGTTCCACACTGTTCTTTCACTCTATCCAGGATCTCCTACATAGATCGCCCTCCACGTGGTTGACAGTGGTAATCAGGCACCATCTACTTCTTCTGGTCTCATAGTCATATAGGCTGAGGATCGCATGGTGTCACTTGGACTAATCAACTTTCTATAGGTTTTGAGAAGCCTTCTCCAATCCTATTTTTTCCATAAGTTCTATTATTTATAACATGCAATTTTGTAGAATGTGAGTTTTTCAGGATTGTATACATTGAGTTTTCATTGATGCAGCTTTATTGAGTTTGAGACACTATATGTTTTCAGGTTTCACTGTTATACAAGGTAACCAATTCTAGTTTATATGGATATTTCATTGAAGTTTTTCACACCCGAAAGATTAGAGTATTTTGATCAGTGTCATTACAGGCAGTGTAGCGCTGTGCTTTTGTGACCTTGAGAAATTGTCTAAGTCTTAATGACCTTATCTGTCAAATGGGTATAATAAAGCAGTTTCTTCATAGATTTCTATGAGTATGCAACAATATAAGTTGTGTAGTACTTGGGTCTGGAGCTCTGGTGGTGCAGTGCCCAACACATTTGACTGCCAAGCAGAAGGTTGGTGGTTCAAACCCACCAGCCACTCCTCAGAGGAAGATTGGGTAATCTACTTCTGTAGAGATACTGCCTTGGAAACCCAAGGAGGGGTCACTGTGAGTTGAATAGACTTGATGGCAATGAGTTTGATTTTTTGAGTGCTTATGTCAGTCTTAGTCCTTTGCATTACTCAAACACTTTAACTGCAATTTTTATCAATGATTTTAATATAAGACATGCCTAAATTCTGCTAGTTACTCTCTCTATAATCTTAAGAATGTTACTTAACCCCTCAAAGCATCAATTTCTTCATCTGCAAAATGTAGATAACACTGTACTCTCATTGTCCCTGAGAGGGCTATGGGAGGTAATGTATGCAAAGCTGATACATATACAGTTATGTAGACAGAATAATATTCAAACCCTCAGGAAGAGGAGATTAAATTTTAAAAATAAATTTTCAGGGAGTTCCAGTAAGATGGTGGAATAGGCAGACAAAGTACACAGACCCTCTTCAACAAAGAAAAAAGGAACCAACTAACACAAATACAGAACATAATCCTGGATTTCTGAGCTTTGAAAGGGGAGGGGAGGAAACAGTGCTAGATTGATAGAGACAAATATTGATTTGGGTGAAGGAAAAGGCAAGGTACCAAATATGAGTGATCAACATGGTGGCACTGAGGAAGAGGAAGTGTGTTAGGCTGTGTTCTCTAGAGAAGCAAAACCAGTAAAGCTTATATATACATATATAAAGAGAAATTTATCTTAGGAAAATGGCTCACACACTTATAGAAGTTGGCATGTCTCAAGTTCTTGGATCAAACATCAAGCTGGGGGCTTTTCCCACCTCACACAGCTGCAGGGGCTGACGAGCTCAAGGTTGGCAGGCAGTACTGGCTATTGACTCCAATAAATGACAGATCCAAGATCTCCAGGATGAATGGTGGATTGTTCATTCACAGACAGTTGTAGGCAGCACAAAAGGATCCTGATCCATAGAAGAGTGTCTCTTTTCCCAGGATGTTCATAAATATGCTGGAAGCAGGCCATACTCGTAGGGAAACTCCCTTTCAATGGATTGGCTGCTAAAAACATATACATCTGATCCCATCATGGGAACAACCCACATCACAATTGCTTAAACCACACAGAATTGTGGTGCCGCCAAGTTGACACACAACTCCAACTGTCGCAGGAAGAGATAGAGAGGTGCATGGGAGGTACAGACAACAAAGATGAACCCTTTTGCACATATCGTGCTGCATTGTCAGTGAAGGCAAACATGGCTATACGGGTGGATAGATGGGTGGACAGGAAGAACGATTAAGTGCATCTATGCAAGAGGGAGTGTGCCCATGACTATGTATAGGGTTGGCAGACAATGTTTCCTCAAGTGTTTTTGTTTGTTCTGTAAGAATTCCCAGATATATAGTAGAGCGGAAAAGGGACAAGGTTATAGTCACTTCTTGGCCACAGCCAGCTAACAGGAGGGAGCTAGTAGTTGCACCTGTGGGCTCAGGACCATAGTCTCTGGGGACATCAAGCTGAATTGGCATAATATAGTACAGAAAAGGGAGCTTTGGTGATTAAGTGCCTAAGGCACTTGACTGCTAACCAGAAGGCTGGTGGTTCAAACTCCTCAGAAGGAAGGCTGGGCAATTTACTTTTGTAGTGATACCACCTCAGAAACCCAAGGAGGGGTCACTACGAATCAGGGCCAACTTGACAGCACATAACAACAGCAACAACAACTATGCAAAAACATTGCTCCACATCCTACTTTGGAGAGTAGTGACTGAGATCTTAAAAGCTTGCAAGTAGCCATCTAAATGCAAGGATGGATCTCTCCTCATCCAGAGAAAAGAAGAATAAAGAAAACCAAAGACCCATGGAAACAATTTTCCAAGGAACTGGTACATCATGCAATTCTCAGCCTGGAACAAAACTCAAAATCATTAAAAAAAAAAAAAAAAAAAGGTCTGATAGAGCTTGGTAGAACCCCTGGTGAGACTCTGGCCTGCAGTTGCCCTTCAGGTCTGGAACTGAACCCACTCTTGTGGTTTCCAGCCAAACAAAAGACAAGCATATGAATTGAACATTTTTATTAGTCTCTCCTTGGAGAGACTGATCATAGGAGAATAGAATGGCTGTGTTTGTACAAGGAGATAGCTCAGGGGGCAGGAGTGCATGGGAGGGAAGGACACAGGGAAGAGGTAACTATGAGGAGGAAGTGGGAAGAGAGCTGTTGCATTGTGGGAAATTGCAGTCAATGAGACAAAGTGATTGTGAACAGCTGTATACAAAATGAATTTGCTCTGTAAACTTTCACCCAAATCATAATATAATCATAATATAAATTTTAAAAAAAGTTTAATAGCCTGCCAACATAAATAAATAAAGTTTTCAAATTACATCATGATGATAACTACTGCCCTTATATACTTATACAACTTTTCAGAACAGTTGCAGAGGTTAAAAGTGAGGAGGGATAATGTCTAAAATCAGTAGCAGACATGCTAAGCTGGAGGAAAAGAAATTTTCCAACTGTATTCCTCTAATTTTCCCAAAGATGTGTGCACAGGAGCTCTGGTTGGAGAAGTGGTTAAAACATTCAGATGTTAATCAAAAGTTCAGCAGTTAGAACCCTCCAGCTGCTCCTCAGAAGAAAGATGAGGCAGTCTGCTATAAAGATTTACAGCCTTGGAAATCCTATGAAATTTCTACTCCTTCTTGGAGGGTCACTAGGAGTAGGAATCCACTGGATGGCAATGAGTGTACAGTAATAAACTATAGATCTGTAAATTGTTTGCTAAAATTCTTTCTGGATTTCATTGCATCCAATTTAAAGAAGTGAGAAAAAAAAAGACATTAGTCAAAATAAGTTCCAGAAAAATTTTAAATTAAGCAATAAAAAAGAAATAAAGCAATTGGAAGAAATAATATATGTGGATATTTATCAGTTATTGGGCTATAGAAATACTTATTGATTATAACATTATAGAAAGAAACCAAAGGAGGAAAGCTTGGCAAATATGACTTCCAAAATATTTTTAACTTTCACACAAATGTTTAAACCCCAGCTCAACATCAGTGAAAGTAAAAATAGGATTAATTAATAGGATCAATTTGTTTTTGCAATCTTGTATCTTATTCCATTACAATATTTTCAATAAGGAAAAAAAGAAACAAAGATAAATGTGGGTAAAAAAACCAAAATATAGATAATCCATTCCATATGTATTTATTAAGCACATAGTATATGCCAAGGAGCTCTGGTAGCATAGCGCCTAAGGTACTTGACTGCTAATCAGAAGGCTCGCGGTTCAAACCCACCAGCCACTCCTCGGAAGGAAGGTTGGGCAATCCTACTTCCGTAGTGATACTGTCTCGGAAACCCAAGGAGGGGTCGCTATGAGTCGGGGCCGACTCGATGGCAAATAACAACAACAACAAGTATATGCCAGGCAGGGTTCTAAGTGATCAGAATGAATACAGGAGTGAATAACATGGTCAAATTATTTTCTTCAGGAAGCTTCTCAAAAAAAAGAGAGGCATACACCATGCAATCATATTTATAAAGAAAATAATTTCAGCTAGTAAGTAAATGCTATGATAACAAGTACTAAAGTAGGGCAACTGTTTAAGATAAAATGGGAGAAGAAGCTAATTTGGATGGAGGAAGTACATGAAAAATTCTCTGAGGTTACATTTGAACAGAACACAACGGAATGAAAGATTGAGCTTTTCAAAGATTTTAAAGCAGAGATACATTGCAGGTAGAGGAAATCAAGTACAAGGTTAAAATCCCTGATATAAAAGCACATTTGGCATATTCTAAGAAAAGCAAGCCTTGGTGTCGCAACAGTTAAGCACTCTGTGGTTAACTCAAAGATGGGCTGTTGAAACCTTCCAGCGGATCGACAGGACAAAAGACCTGGTTCTATAAAGATTCTACTGATATTGAGTTGATTGCCACTCATATTGGACTCTATAGGACTGAGTAGAACTGTCCATAGGGTTTCCAAGGCTGTAGATCTTTAGGGAAGTAGACTACCTCATCTTTCTCACCAAGAGTGGCTGGTATGTCTGAACCACTGAATTTTTGATTAGCAGCTAAATGCCTTAACAACTGCACCACCAGAGCTCCTTCCCCAAAAAATTACAGCCTAGGAAATCTTATGAGGCTGGTATACTCTGTCATAAATTGGAATTGACTGGATGGCACACAACAAGAGCAACAATAAGAACAGCGAAGTCCACGTGGCTTGAATAGAGTAATATATAATATGTGAAAGTAAAAGATAACATAGGAAAGTAGCACAATATAGGAAATATAGAGAGTAATATATAATTATATAGAGTGATATATATCATCAGTATAAATACATATTAGTGTATAACCAAACCCACTGAAGTCAAGTCACATTCTGACTCACATAATACGCTATTGTTGTTGTTGTTGTTATATGCTGTCAAGTCGGACC
>NW_006921734.1:4990986-4993101 GCF_000298275.1 Orycteropus afer afer
TCTGGTTAGCAGTCAAGTGCCTTAGGCACTACGCTACCAGAGCACCCAGAATAGTCCCTGGTATGTGGCATTCAATAAATGCTGGTTGAATCATTTAAAGAACATATTTTTAATTCCTAGGTCCTTGAATCCTAATATGCTTCTAGTATTTTCTCTAGTTCTCTACTAGACACTTTTCCAATTTCTTTTGCCCCAAAAAAGCATACAGAATATGTTTGCTCATGAAATTAAGCGCTCTGCATGCTACTCTAATATGCCTGGATTGTTAATTTCTGTTATTATTAAAATGGTAGTCTTCACTTTTATAGTGTCTCCTGTGTGACAATATGAACACAACCAACCTCCAAGATGTTATTCACCACTTCACAGGTGAGAAAAATATTCTATGAGTGAGTTTTTTTAGACTACCCAATTAAGTGACCCCCCTTCAGTTTGCTTCAGTCCGCCACAAAGCTTGGCTTTTCCATAAATTATACTCTGCACTCTCACATCAATGCCATATTGTGTTAATTTCTGTTATTATTAAAATGGTAGTCTTCACTTTTATAGTGTCTCCTGTGTGACAATATGAACACAACCACGCTACCAGAGCTCTCATAATACACTATAGTACATACCAAAAAAAACCAAACCAGCTGCCATTGAGTTGGATCCGACTCATAGCCACCCGTCCTTGGGTTTCTAAGGCAGTATCATTTGGAAGTAGATTGCCCAATCTTCCTTCTGAAGAGTGGCTGGTGAGTTTGAACCACCAGCCTTCTTGTTAGCAGTCAAATGCCTTAGGCATTATGCCACATAGGAAATATATATTATTCATACATAATATAGGAAAGGTAATGTTCAATATGTAATATAGGAGGAAGGGTCAAATTGTGCAGGGCCTTGAAGGAACTGGAGAAAAATTCACTTTGCCAATACATATATTATAAAAATAACCTCAGCAACAATGGTATAAATACATATTAAAATTTAATGAGAAAGTATGTTATCTGTCAAATTGGCAAGGACTTAATGATTATGCTCATTTCTAGAGGGAACAGTGAAGTACAGATGGTCTCAAATTTCCTAGTAGGGGTGAAAGTGGGTATTACTTTACTGGAAAGGAGAATTAAAATTATATCTGAGGCTCAATATAAATTTATAATTTTTCATATAGTAATTCTAATTCTAGGAATTTGCATTCATAACATAATTAATATATGTACGTATGTACATAGATGGTGATAACTCTATATTGTTCATAATAATGAAATATTGAAAATAATCTAAATATCCAATTCTAGGAGAAAACTGTTAGTATTTTGCATGATATGCAAAAATAATATGTTTCCAAAGACTATTTAAAGAAACATGAAATACTCAGGATAAAATGCAAAAGAACAAAAAACAGTATACAAAAATATGATGCTAATTTTATTGGAAAAACAAACAAAAGAAGCAAGCAAGCACATTGAAATATAAGCAGTGGTGGCCTCTGGGTTGAAGATTTATGTGTAATTTTTATTTTCCTCTTCATATGTCCCTGTGATTCCCAGTTATTCTCCAGCGGCAATGTATCACTTCTACAATCAGAAGGAAAGACAAATGTTTTCAAGAAAAAACAGTTTTAATCCAACAACTGTTTTCTTTGTGTAAAAATGGTTTATGATGAGTTACCCCGTAATTAATCATATGTACTTTTTTTTTTTTTGCCTTTAACACTCCACCTCCCCTTCCCACAATTCCCACTCCTGGTAACGACTAATGTAATTTTGGCTCTACACACTTCTCTATTCTAGATATTTTACATAAGTGGGAGCATACAATATTTGTGCCTTTGTGATAACCTGTAGACAGAAAGAAGACAAGGACAATGCAGTAGCTCTCTGGGTGTAATTTTGCAAAGAATCCTCACAGAATCAAAATGTGTGTGTGTTTCTGTGCACTGTAGTTGTATAGAGGAAGGAGGATTCTTTTTATGCATAATCACTGAATTGACGGAATAACAAGCAAAGCAATGACAGGTTCCACTGTGCTTATTGACTAAGTGTGCCTTAGAGGCAAAGGAAAGCCCACCAAAGGCCTTGCAAATTTTATTTTTTGATTCCTCTACCACAAAGCAGGCAAGTGAATTGG
>NW_006921734.1:4993798-4995825 GCF_000298275.1 Orycteropus afer afer
TGGATGAATAATACTCTGTTATATGGATGTACCACATTTTGTTTATCCATTCATCTGTTGGTAGACATTTAGATTATTTCCATCTTTTGCCTATTATGAATAATGCTGCAGTTAACACTGGTGTATGTGTATCTCTCTGAGTCGTAGGAGTGGAATTACTGGGCCATATGTTAATGCTGTTTAACTTTTTGAGAAACAGCCAAACTATTTTCTACAGTGGCTACATTATTTTGCATTCTCACCAGCAATGATCAGGGTCCCAATTTCTCCACATCCTCACCCACATTTGTTATTTTCTGTGTTTTGTTTGTTTGTTTTATTAGTAGCTAGTGGAGGAGAGAGAATGTCTGGTGATGCAGTGATTTAAGGCATTTGGCTACTAACTAAAATGTCAATGATTTGAACCCACCAGCCATTGCACTGAAGACCAATGAGGCAGTCTGTTTCCTTAAAGATGTACAGCCTTGGAAACCCAAGGGGGACCACTATGAGTGACCATCCACTGGATGGCAGTGAGTTGCCTGCTCCAGGGGAGGAATATGTGGCAGCCTGATTTGTAAAGATTTAACTAACGAACCAATGCACTGCCATCAGGTAGATTCCAACTCATGGTGACCTTTCTAACTTTTTTAAATTGGGAGGTGTGATTTCTGTGTGTGTGTGTGTGTGTGTGTGTGTGTTTTAAGACTGTTTTGGCTAGGGCCATTGTAATTCCATGTAAATTGAGGACCACCTTTTCTATTGCTACAAAAAAAGGCTATTAGGGATAGCATGAAATCTATAGATTCTTTTTGGTAGTATTGACATCTTAACAATATCAAGTCTTTTAACTTATGAACATGAAGTATCTATTTACATTTTCTTTATTCAATAGTTTTATAGATTTCACTGTACAATCTTTCACCTCCCTAGTTCAAATTATTCCTAACCCATTATTCTTTTAGATAGTATTATACAGGGATATCTCAGACATGGAGTTAATTCAACTCATAGTGACCCCTCCTTGAGTTTCCGAGGTTGTATCTCTACGGATGATACAACCTTAGTCTTCTTTCTGAGCAGTGGCTGGTAGATTTGAACCACCAGCCTTCTGGTTACCAGTCAGATGCCTTAGGCACTATGCCATGAGAGCTCCTTAGGTTTAGTTCTCACTCATGCTCACTGCCATTGAGTTGGATCTGACTCATAGTGATGCCTCCTTGGGTTTCTGAGGCAGTATCACTACAGAAGTAGATTGCCCAATCTTCCTTCTGAGGAGTGGCTGCTGGGTTTGAACTGCCAGCCTTCTGGTTAGCAGTCAAATCTAGACAACCTCAATAAAGCAAATGAAGTGAATCACGTGAATATTTTGGTTTCTCAGTGCACATAAGTTACATTTCCAATATACTGTAGTCTACTAAGTGTGAAAGAGCAATGTGAAAAAGTTTGAAATATTGTGAGAATTACCAAAACGTGACACATAGATGCAAAGTAAGCACATGTTTTTTGAAAAATGGTGCCGATAGACTTGCTGGACACAAGGTTGCCACAAACTTTCATTTGTAAAAATAAAACACAAAATCTGTGACATGCAATAAAATGAAGTGCTATAAAACAAGGTATGCCTTTAGATGGAATTGTTCATTTAATCTCCTTTTCAGATTGTTTATTGCTGGTGTATAGAAACAGCAGATTTTTGTATTGACCTTGTACCCTGCAAATTTGCCTAATTAATTTACTAGCTCTAGTAACTTTGTTTGTGATTCTCTGGGATTTTCTATGTGTAAACCAAAAAAAAAAACAAACTCACAGCCATCAAGTCGATTCTGACTCATAGTGATTGCCATTGGGTTTCCGAGGATGGAAATCTTTATGGAAGTAGATCGCCCCATCTACCTTCTGCTGAGCAGCTGGTGGGTTTGAACCTCTGACCTTCTGGTTGGCAGCCAAGTGCCTTATCCACTATACCACAAGAAGATATATAAATACAGATATAGATATAGAGATAGAGATACAGAAAATGTTTACATATACATATATATATATAT
>NW_006921734.1:4996545-5024595 GCF_000298275.1 Orycteropus afer afer
CCTCTGGTTAGCAGTCAAGTGCCTTAGGCACTACGCTACCAGAGCACCCAGAATAGTCCCTGGTATGTGGCATTCAATAAATGCTGGTTGAATCATTTAAAGAACATATTTTTAATTCCTAGGTCCTTGAATCCTAATATGCTTCTAGTATTTTCTCTAGTTCTCTACTAGACACTTTTCCAATTTCTTTTGCCCCAAAAAAGCATACAGAATATGTTTGCTCATGAAATTAAGCGCTCTGCATGCTACTCTAATATGCCTGGATTGTTAATTTCTGTTATTATTAAAATGGTAGTCTTCACTTTTATAGTGTCTCCTGTGTGACAATATGAACACAACCAACCTCCAAGATGTTATTCACCACTTCACAGGTGAGAAAAATATTCTATGAGTGAGTTTTTTTAGACTACCCAATTAAGTGACCCCCCTTCAGTTTGCTTCAGTCCGCCACAAAGCTTTGCTTTTCCATAAATTATACTCTGCACTCTCACATCAATGCCATATTGTGTTAGACTGGGTTCTCTAGAGAAACAAAACCAGTAAAGCTTATATAAGAGAGAAAAAGAAATTCATCTTAGGAAAATGGCTCACACACTTACAGAAGCTGGCAAGTCCAAAGTTCTTGGATCAAACATCAAGCTGGAGGCTTTTCCCTACTCACGCAGCTGCAGGGGCGGAGGAGCTCAAGGTTGGCAGGCAGTATACTGGCTGTTGACTCCAACGAATGATGAATCCAAGAACTCCAGGCTGAGTGGTGGATAGTTTGCTCACAGACAGTTGTAGGCAGCACAACAGAATCTTGATCCATAGAAGAATGTCTCTTTTCCCAGGATGTCCATAAATATACTGGAAGCAGGCCACGCCCCTCAGGAACTCCCTTTCAATGGATTGGCTACTCAAAACATATACATCTGATCCCATCATGGGAATAACCACATCACAACTGCTTAAACCACACAGAATTATGGTCCAGCCAAGTTGACACACAGCTCCAACTATCACACATGTTTCTCATGCAAATTGCCCCTTCCTCAACAAATACTACCAGATCTAAATTATGAAACACCATTTTCCCAATATGTACTTCGTATACTTTCACCTTTGTTGTTTCACTTAAAAGTTATATCTTCACTGTCATCCTATATTTGCACTTCTCTGAATAACTTCCTGATGGAGGGAAGACTTTATATATATTGCAGTTTTTATATCATTTGACTTCAACAATCTCTCACTTCCTTTCTCTCTCTCTCTCTATATATATATATCCCCATCTCTCAACAGTTAAACAAATGTCACATTCCAAACTAATTTTTAAAACGTGCCATGCAAGTCAGTGGTAATAGCTATAGCCAATGTAAACAGAGAATCTGGATAACTCAGTGCTTCAAAATGGAATCATTGGCTTGTTAATCTGGAATGGCTATTTGCATAGTCCAAAGGCACTATGTGTTTATGCCAAGTTTCTCTCCTTAAGTTTTTGTTGGGTAAATGTATCCACAGATAAAAACAAAATTTTGAAATGATGCAAATTTTACCAGTCACTGCAATTTGCATTTGTATTATGATACATTTGCTTTGCTTTAATCATGAAGACTAAAAGACTACTTGACAGTAATGAAAAAAGCTGCCAGAAAAAAATCATGATAATTTAATATTTTCCAAATGAATTATATTCTTCTTGAGATTTGACTGAATACAGACACTGCAGATGGAGAGACAATAGCATCTCCACAGAACAAGATTCTAATACTCAATAAATATTTTAATGCTCATGGTTCTCAAAATAAATGTCTTTCTTCCTCCATAATTCACCAACAATCTGGTGAGGCTGTATTCTGTAAAGCCCTACTTCCTTTAGAGGCGACTTGAGCTTCACAATATTCTTTCTGCATTTTTATTAGAAAAGGCAGGAGGATGAAGGACTGGATTATGAAGGTACTTACATGAATTCATTACCTTCTCTAGAGATGAAGATGGATTTTATAGGCCTATTTTACTGAAGTATAACTTATTTAATATATGGTAGGATTTTCATTTTTATTAACATCCTATGAAGAGGAGAAAGGTTAAAGTTGCTGATTTATAAAAGAGGAAAAATATGTAATAAAGAAAAAAGAATTTATATATTCTTGAGGTCATAATTTTTCTTCCATTGAATGTCACATCTACTAAACTATAATACAACTATAATGAGAAAGAATGAAAAAAAAATGAAAGATCTAGAAGCAGTTTTAGTTATTCAGTGTACGAGTGTAGCCAAAAATCCTATCACAGATTTTAAAAAGGGAACTCATACATCAGATTATTAGTCAAAAACATCAGATAACTGAGGATTCATATGGTAATAAATCTTAATTGATGTATTTTTCATCAACTGTAGCATTTTCACCCTCATTACTGTCAATTCTCAACTATATACTAAAAAAAAAAAAATCAGATGCCAAATAATTTAAGCAAAATATTGTCATCTTGGTCACTAGACAGACATCTTTCATTTTGACCAGTTCTTTATGATCAGCTTGGAAATGGTCATTTTGAACACATGCAACTATCTGGCAGACAGAGAAAAAAAAAGTAAAAGAGGTATCGAATTCCTCTGAGAAATTCGGTATCAATATGGATATTTTAAATTACTATACTCATTGGAAAAATAACATAGTGAACAGTTTTAAGATATGCTAAATAATTCAATTAGTTTTTAAAAAGTGTTAATTAGAAATGCTTCCTAATAAATTTCATTCATTGGTGCTATATATGCTACAACTCTGATGAATAATTTATGCACTCTTTTGTAGGCTAGATATTTACCTCTTCAAATGCTTAAAAACATTTTCATCCCTCTCTCTACATCTTTCACCCAACCCCCTACTCTTCCTCCATGGTCACTCATCTCAAGCCATTTTTCTTCTTATTTCTTAAAACATGGTTTCTATACAGAAACTTCACTGATCTTATGGTTTTATTATTGTGCATATTAGTTTTTCTGTTCTTTCTATGTGGCCCCAGACAGAATTCAAAGATAAGCATTTTTACCTTCATTACTTTGAAATGAACCTATTTCCTTCCTTTGGTTTCCCACATCCTTTCTTTGTCTCGTTTTTATTGTTTCCACTTTGCCCAGTCCATTCTTGAGATTGTATTTCATTGATTATTCTACATAAAGTCAATAAGCTTGCTTATTCATTCCAAGCTTCCTGAGAGGTTTAGAATTTCCATCCAATCTGCTCTAAAAAGAGTGGCCAAGAAACAGTTTGAAGCAAAGGTTGCTCTTCATAGCTTTGAAAATGGCCTGTGCACAAACATAGAGAATATAATTATAAAACATTTGTCATAACCTTTCAAAGATACTTGTTGTTGTTGTGTGCTGTCAAGCCGCCCCCCCTCGACTCATAGAGACCCCTCTTTGGGTTTCCGAGGCAGTATCACTAAGGAAGTAGATTGCCTAACCTTCCTTCGGAGGAGTGGCTGGTAGGTTCAAATATATTACATAGTATTAAACTTTAGGGCCACTTGAATATTCTTTAAATATTTAATCATAATATAATATTGAAAAATCTCATCAAATCATGTTTGATGATACTAGTGAATATTGTCTACCTTTGAGCAAAACAATCTTCTTTTAGTGGAAGTTTCAAATTTTCAAATGAGAGACATTTCCAATCTTTCTCAGGAACAAATTTTTTGTGTCTGTCAAAGAAAAATCATTGTAAATATCTAATGATATAATTTATTTCAACCACAGATTAGTTTATTAAAAATAAACTGTATTATTCATTTTGCACAGCACTTGTAATATTTGTTTATCTTCAACAGTATAATTTTATTGTGTTTAAAGACAAAATATAAGGAAGGAAATTTATAAAGTTAATTGAGATTTTAGAACATATAAAATGGTTTCAATCCCAAACCCTTAAAAGCAACGCAACACATCAAAAGGATTAAATTTGGTGAAGAGAAACAAATCTGGTAATTAATAAAGGATAGATATCCAGTTAAGTTTTAAATATTGTCATATTAATAAATTCACTAGCAACCCAAATGAAAAAGAAGATAAATGTGTAATACACAATTTCAAGGGACATAAACATAAGAAAATAATTTCTTTATTGAATTAAAAATGCTCACCCAGGGAAAAAACATTTAAAGATCTGCATAACAATTCCTTGCTTAAAAAAAGTGGCAAGGTGAAAGGAGAAATCAAAAGATGGACAGTAACTGGATATAAGCCAGTCTTATAAGGATAAAAGTGCACAATTCTAAAGTAGACTGGCAGACATCCCAGCTCAATTAAGGAAGAAATCTTGCAGTATAGGCAACATATTCATCTTTTAAACCTTAAATTTAGATAATGCAGCTCAAAAATGGATAAATGGAAATAAAATATATATAGCTAAGTTGAAGAAAAATATCCAAATAAGGAGTATTTTAAATGATAAACTAATAACTCAATGACTCATTCTACTAAGGTGAATCACTGGTTAATTCAATGAAGAAAAAGAAAATGAATGCTTGACAGAACAGACTATCTGGTTGACTGACCGGACTTGTTTGCTGATAGAAAGGTCAAATAGATAATCTCACCTACAACTGATCTTTAATGACAAAATTTTGGAGTTAGTGTTCAAAATATATCAGCATGATAGCTAGATACATTTTATTTAGCATTGTTATGTAGAATTCTATACAGTATGTGGTGGCTACAAATATTTATACATTATTTGTAGCATAAGCAAAAGAGTGCAGCATAAATTGAAAACCCCTGGGTTTATGATTGTATTGACACACACTATGACTCTGGTCATAGTGTGTGTCAATACAATCATATGAGTCGGGGGTGACTCGATGGCAAATGACAACAACAACAACATGACTCTGGTACCATAGTGCCTAAGGCACTTGACTGCTAACCAGAAGGCTAGCATTTCAAACCTACCAGCTACTCCTCGGGAGGAAGATTGGGCAATCTATTTCCATAGTGATACTGCCTCAGAAACCCAAGGAGGGGTCGCTATGAGTCCGGGTCTAGTTCAACGGCACATAACAACAACAACAACAACATGAATTTCTTCACATTAGGATTCAAAAATAGAAATAGGCCTGTGTTTGAGTCTATTAGGAGTCCCTAAGTGGTGCAAATAGTTAACATATTCAGCTGATGGCTCTAGTCTACCCAGAAGTGCATCAGAAGAAAGGCCTGGCAATCTCTTAAAAATTCAGCCAAGGAAATTCTATGATCTCTTTGAAATATAGTTTAACTCTGACACGCGTAGGCCATGAGTTAGAATTGACTTAAACACAACTGATGTGAGTTTGGTTTTGAGTCTACTAAACATAAAGAAACATCCCTACAAATTGTCTTGGATTTTTATGGCAAACATTTAGTATGTGCCATTGAAACTTCAGTTTTAAAGATAAATACTTTGTAAGCAAGAACTCTGCCATTTCCTGTTGAGTAAAGACAGTACTCAGAACATAGGCTCCCTCACCAAAAATTGGAAAGAAGAGTAAATTCACACTGCTCTGAAACAAATTAAAAAGGTAACTACATTTCAGTGCCCTAAACAGCTTTGTTTCTGAGTAATTTCTTCTTTCTTTACACACCAAGGATGTAATGCACTTAAGAAAAATTACTTACATCTTTCTATAACTTACTCATTATTAATCTTAATGGGAATAATGAATAAATGTGATATATATTGCAAATAAATGAGTTAATGCAAGTTTAACAAAAGGATTACTTTAATTTTAAAAAAGTAAGTCATTGAATCAATTGGTGATTCAACATAATTTAATAATTTATTTTTTCACATATTTGATATAAAATATTCTTACAAATATGCTAGTATCATTCAAATAATTTGGAATTATTCAGAAAATATACCAGGGCTTGTCAATTTAACTGAATTTAATCCATGTCTTATGAGCCAAATCACTGTCAAAATAATTTTGTAAGGCACTTAGAGCATAAGAGCTAATGTTGCCCTTTTCCTAAATTTACATCATAATTTTCATCACCTTGTGTTCATCTGTTTAATTATTTCTACCACTAAAAGTATATTCTTCTTCTCTAGATTTTGATATATTTGACCCATTCCTTTCTTTAAAAAAAAAAATTGAAAAAAAAGAATAACTACTATCCCCTACAAAACTATTAATATGAGGTGGTAAAACAACATCTGAGCTATCATTATAGTATATATTAGTTACTCAGATTTCAAAATATCAGCTCATTTTATTCCTGTATCTGACCAGACTTTCTAATAGCAACTATTTACATAGATTTGGGTTTGGTAAAACTACGTATTTTATACATGATGAAAAATTATGAGAGAAGTTTTTGAGACATGATTTCAAAAATAAAACAAAATAATTCATGAAAGAAGTCTTCACTGTTATCTAGTATAACATTCCCACCATACAAGGAGGGGTGTAAGTTTCATGAAAATTAAATATTGACCAAACTCAATAGTCTAATGGCAGAGCAGAAATTTGAACATCACATTACTTTGTTTTGCTTTTTCTGAATCTAGTGATTAGTGGAGGAATAACAAAGGGACAGAGGTTTTTTCATTAATAAATTCTTTGAGAAGTAGGTGGCCCTTTCCTTCTTTGACTGGGCAAATCTTCTGCAAATGATCTCTTTAAAGTGTTGGCAAGCAAAGATGTCTCTTTGAAAACTAAGTTATGCCTAACCCAAGCCATAGTGTTTTCAATCATCTCATATGGATGTTAAAGCTGGACAATGAATAAGTAAGACTGAGGAATTAATGCTTTTCAGTTTTGGTGTTGGTGAAGCACCATGGACTTCCAGAAGAACTAACAAATCTATCCTGGAAGAAGTGTAGCCAGAATGCTCCTTGGACACGAGAATGGCCAGATTTGTCTCACCCATTTTGGTCATGTTGTCAGAAGGGACCATTCCCTGGAGAAGGATTTCATGCTTGGCAAAGCGGAGGGTCAATGAAAAAGGAGAAGGCCTTCAACAAAATGGATTGACACAGTGGTTGCAACAATGGGCTCAGGTACAGCAAGGATTGTGAGGCTGGCACAGAACCGGGCCGTGTTTTGTTCTATTGTACAAAGAGTCACTATGAGTCAGAACCAACTTGACGGCACCTAGCAACAACAACAAAGGGACATCCTCTTTGAATGGAGTACCAAAAACTAAACCCACTGCCATCCAGTTGATTTGGACTTATAACGACCCCCACTGGATTTCCAAGGCAGTAAATCATTAAGGAAGTAGATTGCCCAGTATTCCTTCTGCAGAGTGGCTGGTGGGTTTGAACCGCCAATGGTCTGGTTAGCAATGCCTTAGGTATTGTGCCACCGGATCTCCTTAGGAGTCATAAAATGACTACTATTGTCCAGGAATAGGTCTTACATGATTTATAATTTAAAAGTTGGTAGGAGTTAGTAAAACTGAACAAACAAACAACAACAAAATAATGCATTGATGTGGTCACTGGAAGAAATGAGAAACTTCCAAACGGTTGTTCCATATTTCATTGTTTTTTTTTTCCCTACCATGGCTTTTAAGAGTAGTGAAAGAAGCCAAGGAGATTTGAAGATGTAATGGAAAACACCATTCTTGTGGCCTATAAATATGAAGAAAGAGTATATGCCAAGTATAGTGCCACATCTTAACCTACTACTGTATCAAACTGTTATTTCCAAAATATTTGTTTGAGATAAATGTCATTTATATGAGTTGGCGTCATATTTTTCTTCTGCACTGAATTCTTCTGCATTGAATTACCTTTCACAATTATATAGATGTCATTGAACAATGGCTAAATACTGAATAGTTAATTCATATTACTCTGAACCATAATAAATATTTATACATCTGACTTCATAGTGTTAACTCATATTCTAACTTACTTATAAAATGAAGTGACAAATTCAATGATTAGGTCAATTAGTTTGAGATACATGATAAAAAACAAATTAAAAATATTTTATCTTTAATTTTATACCAAACCTTCCACATTATTTCAATATATTTTTATTAAGCACCTATTCTGTGTAAATATTATCTGAGTTGATATGCAAACAACAATGCAACACACTGTCATTGCGTTGGATCCAACTCATAGAGACCATTCCTGGGGTTTCTGAGGTGGTATCACTACAGAAGTAGACTGCCAAGCCTTCCTTCTGAGGAGTGGCTGGTGGGTTTGAACCACCAGCCTTCTTGTTAGCAGTCAAATGCCTTATCAAATAAACTCATAAGAATTAATTGTTAGGTAATACTGAAAACTAGGTTTAGAGCAATTAGTGTCAGGTTTCTAAATTTTTATTTAATCATTGATCTTGAGTATTTACTGACATGAAAGATCAAAAATATGTTTATTATATGTGATATTCTTTACTATTAGCAGCTAAAATATTTGACATTATGAATCCACAATGCTTTTTTAGTGAACACTATTGTTGTTATGTTGTTGTTATGTGCCGTCGAGTCGGCCCCGACTCACAGCGACCCCTCCTTGGGTTTCCGAGGCAGTTATCACTACAGAAGTAGGATTGCCCAACCTTCCTTCCGAGGAGTGGCTGGTGGGTTTGAACCGCCAGCCGTCTGGTTAGCAGGCAAGTGTCTTAGCCACTATGCTACCAGAGCTCCTATTAGTATACTGGATAACACTACTTGGACTACTTTAAATTCATCATCTTATATAAGATATTGACATAGATAACCCTCTCTAACGTTTTGATGATTGTCATAGTAACATATGCTTTCTTATTTTCTCATTTTTTCTTATATTTTCGTGCCAGAGGCCATGGATGAAATTTAATATTACCAGTCACTTCTGAAAAAAATGGTGTCACATATTTGAATTATCCCCCACTCTCACTCCATCATCCTCTACCTCTCTTATTAATCTAGATAAATTTACTTTCATAGTCTTTCTCCTCCATTAAATTATAAACTCCACTCCATGGGATTAGAGATCTTGTCTCTTTTGTCCACTATTCTATCCCCAGAATCTCTAGACCAGTGTGTTGCACAAAGGGAAAATATAATACTTAGTAAATACTTGTTAATTGAATAAATGATTTCATGCAAAGCCAGGTTTTATCCCTCTCCTTGGGGTTGTTTCCAGGGATTGATTGTATTTTGAGACACTACAGTGAGACTTCAGTAGCTTTCAAATTTTTACGTTTATGCCCCACAGAAATACCATTTACATCTCCACGTGTGTGTGTATCTGAAACAAAATAACAATGAAACAATATTTTACCTTATTATATGCCATGCACTCTGATAATTCAATTTCTATTCTATTACATTCCATTCTATTTATTTAAAAAATAATTTTGGACTCGTACATCTGTAGTCTGTAAAATACTGATTTACACAAAGGAGCCAATATAGATTAGTCTCTGAGTATTTCCAATGGACAAATTCATGCATCCTAACCAGTGTTTGGGGAGTATCATAAATTGTCAAATCTGTATTTTCCTGAACTTTCTATCCTTCTCAGAAGCTTCCAGTTTGCCTTAGTTTTCATATTTAGGCTTTCTGCAGTTGGAAAGTCTTGAAAAGAGACTGAAAAATTTTCTTCTAGATCTCATTCCTGACAAGTTGAGATATTGTTAATTTGGATCAGGATCCAACCACAAACAAGGCAATATGCTAAAATTATTTTATATACTCTTCCCCAAAATCATCAAAAAATTATCTTTGTTTTGTGAAGAAACTGGTTCAGAAAGCTCTAATTATTTGGCCAAAGTAACAAAGCTAGTAAGCAGCAGAGTCCAGACTCACTCTTGTTACAAATACAGTTCCCTAGCTTGGAGAGATAGATGCATGATGTACAGATTCCTGATACCCAGATTGTCCCTCTAGACTGACGAGCTTCCAAACACTTAGAGTGGGGAAGATCCCAAAGATGTATAAGTCCACTGCCTCTTCCTATGGACTGTAAAGTCAAAGGAATAAAATATTCTCAATTTATTCACTTTGCCTGGGCTATCTTTCCTCAACTCTATTTCCACCTCTAGCTTCTTCTACCGTGAAAGGGGTACCAGGGGCATATCAAACATCCTTGATTTATTGATGGAAAGCACTTTGATACATGCCACCACTTGGGCCCATCACAACAGCCCCTGGAGACAGCTGAGATTCAGTTGCCCCGGAGTCAAGTCTGACTCATTGAAACTCCATGTGAGATAAACCTAAACCAAAATCACTGCTAGAAGGGATTCTGACTCATAGTGATCCTATGGGACAGAGCAGAACAGCTCCATAGGGTTTCCAAGGCTGTAAATCTTTATGGAAGCAGATCACCACCTCTTTCTCTCACAGAAGAGCTAGTGAATTCAAACTACGAACTTTCTGCTAGAGCCAAGCACTTTAACTACTACTTCAGCAAAAAAATCTCATATAGTATAAGAGGAATGGCTTTTTTTTTTTTTTTAAATCCCCCTGAGGATTATCAAGGACTCAACTAATATCCCAGCAGCTGGAGCCCAAAGGAGAGTTCAGAATTTGTGCTCCTTTGTTATTGCTTTTCCCACCATCAACACAGTGACATCATGACTCAGTAGACTCTAATTTTGGTTGTTGGAAGATAAACACCCCCAATTCTAGCCTTCCTCCCCAAACTCCACCGTGATCAAGGCATGAAGTATGGCTTGTGGTAGACACTCTAGTCACCATTGGAGACATTCTGGAATCCTACCCTTTTCCATTTCCTCTGGGCCACCTTATTCTCTGCTCCATTTTGGATCCAATACTCAAGTGAAACCCATGGAAGAAGAAACAGTTCTGGGCGACAGTCAAACTGGGCATGCCCAGTGTCTGACCAGGTTTCGGTGGGGCCTGGGACGCTTGTGTGCTCCCGCCCCCGGGTAGAGCCCAAGTGCGAGAAGTGCTGGGCCGCCACGGAAGCTGGACCCGACTGCTAGAGCAGTCTGCCCAGACGGACTAAGCGCCGCCTGCCCCCTGCAGCCTGTGCTGCAGCTGCTGGCCACCGGAGGGGGCGAAAAAAACGTCAACCTGTTGTTTGTCCCGTCACCATTTATCAACTCTTAGCACCACAAGGAAGTGCAGCACCCACACGCGCTCCGAAAGTTCAGCATGCAGGAAGTTTGGGGAGAGCTAGGCGATTAGCTCAGCGTCCTGGGCCATCGCTGGGCGAGCGCAGGCAGCGAGAGCGCGGCGCGGCGTCGGTCCCGGGAGCGGAACCTGGCTTTTTCTTGGAGCGACGCTGTCCCTAGGTCGCTGATCCCAATGCACCGCCTCATCCTCGTCTACGTTCTAGCCTACGTAAACTTTTACTGCTTTTGGGACACTTCTGCAACTCCGCAGAGCGCATCCATCAAAGCTTTGCGCAACGCCAACCTCAGACGAGATGGTAAGAGACTCAGATTTCAGTTTTAAAAAACATACGTTTGTTGTTGTTACTGTTATTTCTTATTGTTGCTTCTTCCCCCCCGTCTTGTTTTTGTTTTTCCTTTCATATGGAACCAGCCTGAATGCATTGTCCAAGAAGAAGGGTCTCATGCCGGTCCTCAGTTCTGAGTCCCTTCTTCTGTAATGAGACTGGGGGATCTGGGGATAGGACGGGTCAGGTGGCTCATCTTGTTGCACCTCAGAGAAGTCATTTTCGTGCCCAGTAGTCTCTGATTACAGGCACTAGGTGCTTCATCTCAGAGTTGCAGAAAGTTTTTTGCTGCGCCGCCCCTCGGTCATGCCCTTAATCTCTTGGATTTGAAACTCCAGAAAAGACATTTGTAATAGGTAGAGGGACTCAAAAGTGGCTTTGTCTGGGTGATTTGTTTTAATTCAGTTTTTTTGGTGGGGAAGAGGGAATGATGTGTTTCAGTCCCCCAGCGGTATCTGGGTTAGAGAGACAACGTATATATTATTTATTTGGAGGAGATGGCGGTGTGCAGGATTTGACTCTTTCCGGCCCCAAAGTAACTTTCCCACTGGAATTCATGGCTCAGAAACTCAGAGTCTAGGAAACTGGGCTTCTGGAGTTTTGTCTGTACCACAGGGGAAACCGACTTCAGCTGTCAGTTTCCTTGCACCGGAGGGTTTCCAACTGTTTGCAAGGAGCAAAGCTATTGAAATAGCTATCCCAAGCCAGATCCCAAGCAGACGTGTTTATTTTCCTTCACTCTGGAGGACACCTGGGTCATTGGGTCCCAGAGATCTAGTGGAGTTTATTTGCTTTCTGGGGCCTCCACCAAATCCTGAAACTGACTTATATATACTTCAAGTCCCAACTATAGCTGATTTTCCCAGTATGTTGCAGCTGTTTCTGCTTTCCACCTGAATTGATCCACAGATTTTGTTTGTTTGTTAATTTTTTTCTTCATCACTATGTTTTCTCCATCCACTTCCTAAAAGTTGTAACACATCTCCCCAAGGAGAATGCCAAGGCATTCTTAACTGCTTGGCTGTTTGGGTTAACAATATTTGACTGTATTACTTGGAAAACTCCTATTAGCCATCTCATTCCCTTATCCGTTTCTTATTTAGTATGTCTTTAATTTGGACTTCACTGAAAAACTGTGGACCATGAAAGAAAAAAATATTTATTATGTTTTCTGATGACAGATTTGTGGGTTTTCAGTGTGCATATGTCTTCTGAAGTGATGTAGGTATATGGAGAGGTACATACCTTGACCAGAAGACTGCCTACATTTATAGAATTATTTTCTCACAGTGCTTTCATGTAAAATATTACAGCAATGTATTTTTACTAACCCTTCATTTTACTTAGATCATACAGATTCCCCCCCCCCCAAAACAGGGAAAAAGGGCTTAGGCTCAAGACCAAACTTTTATTACATTTGTTTCACTCTGTAATGATTCCACCAGAGATTGATCTTCTACACATTTTAACTTTGTTCCTGTTTATACTTTGTATGCCCTTTTAGCTGCATATAGTAAAATGCAATTTATAATTTGTATGACTTCATCACCATAATTTTGTAATCCTTAGCCTCCCAAGTATCAGTTATAAGAAGTCAAGGACAGAAAATGAAAAGTATGTAACCATGGTCCAATAACCCAAGCTTCGGACTAAAAGCAAGTCATGCAGCCTTAAGATGGTATTTTTGTTTGGAAAAGAATATTCTCATTGTATAGTCTTTATTTTTAATATTCTGTACAGCTGTCTAATATGTGGGAATGCTTTGTTAAAATTTGAAAACAACTCTGGATCTCTTATTTCTTCAAATTTTAGCTAAAGTTGTTTTGCAATTACTTTACTAGTATGCGCATGTACGCGCACCCATGCTCACACACACATGCTCACACACACATACAGTTGGATTAGTTCAGATTGCTCAATACATTCCTCAATGTCAATTGGATTTTACAAAGAAGACTGGAAAGAGATAAAAGGTAATGAGTTAGGAAAAATATTTTTATATACAGAGTTGTTAATTTGGGGAATTTTCAAATGGTAGGTCTTCCCTACGTACTATACAGGACATGCATTCTCAGAGCCGGTAGTATTGCCTTCAAGGAAGTGAAAATCGGTTCTTGGAGGTGGTGGAAAAACCTAGGTATTACAATGCTTTTTGGTCCTCCAAAGGACTACATTATGTAAACTGCTTTACAATCTATCTGTGGTATTAACATGTAATGGGGGAGGGGGGTTAAAAAGAAAAAAAGTTTAAAAAGGCTCCTTAAGAAGAAGGAAGCAATGATAATGAAAAAAGAAAAGCTTGAGAAACTTTGCCATTGAGCTTTGGTGAAAGTACAAGAATAAAGAAGCCTTTGAAAAATCCAAGATGTGATCTGGAAAATTTTGATGGCAATAGCTGAGCTGACAGAGAGAAATTAATAACTTGCTCAATTAAACCTTTGTTCTGATTCCAAACATTCTCAACTTGTTCTCCCAAACTCCCTTAATGGTACACTGACTAAGACATTATTTTTGCTTTTTTGACTATCAGATTAAGATAGGAGATAAGTTTAGGGATAGCACAGACATGGAAATATAATCAGAGAAAAGATAGAAGATAAGGGTTTCCAAACACTAATTTAGAGCCTTCAGAAGATCTGGTCCTCAGATTATGAGCAGCAAGTGATCACAACAACAACAAATTAGACATAATCCTTGAGTAGGAATTTTGGAAACCTGTAACTGGTGATGACATTATCTTCATATGTGTATATATTCCACTTATTGGTGCTGGCCATTAGTTGATGAGAGCTGTGCTGCCTAATGTTGGGGTCAATGAAGAAACAACAGAGACTAGCCTCTGGTCCAAGGCATGAGCTATCTTGGATCTGCCCCCTAAAAAAACCTAATCCTCACTGCCATCAAGTCAGTTCAGACTCATGGTGACCCTATGTACTTCAAAGTAGAACTGAGCTCTATAGGGTTTTCAATGGTTGTAATCTTATGGAAGTAGATCACTAGGCATTTCTTCTATGGCACTGCTGAGTAGATTGGTGCTTCCAGCCTTTCACTGGGTAGGCAAGTACAAACCCTTTGCACTACCCAGGGATCCTGCCCAGCCTGAGACAAAGCCTTGTTTTAAATCTAAATAAGATTTAGATTTTGTCTGTGCCTAATAGCTCCAGACAATTGGAATAGCTAAGAAATGAGAAGGAAATTAAATAATATTAGGGTTGCTTAGTCTCTGTGTACCCATTGTAGGAGACTGGTTTGATGCTGGCTTCTGAGCTTTCAATCACAATATGTTCTTCTTCTAAATAGATGTCTGCAGAGCCCTTCCTGGCACCTGTAATATGGCTAAGAGTCACCCAATGGAAAAGAGTGGTTGAACTTGGTCCCTCTGTCTAGAAATAAACTAGGTTCTACACTAATAAGGGTTAAAATATCCTTTTTTAATAACAGTAGAATGTTTACACTTCTTTACATATGTATTGATTATTAGTTTTATTCAAACTGACTTGTTTTTGATACTCCTTCTCAATCTGCCTCTTGGCTCACAGAATATTTTCACTTAGCACTAGCGTCCAGATGCTCTATTTCAGTGCCTGTGCAATAGCACTTCCGGGGTAGTAACTGGCTACAACTAAGTGTTGCTCAGAATGTGGATCAACAATTGTAAAGGTACCAATTAACTGACAGCATCATTTACTTATTTTTAAACCTATCTAGGTAGAACTTCCTGCTTACGAGGTTAAGAATACAGATTCACTCCTCATTGTTTTTTTGTTTTGTTTTATCATTTGTGGTTTTTAGAAAGCACAGGTGTTGTTAGTAAACAATTCTGAATTAAGTTCTGTTTGGTTGTGTTATATGCTGGTACTTGAATCATCTGTTACATTATCATTACCTAGTAACAGGCCTTCAGTTTCAGTAATGGTTAGGACCTAGATTTTAAAGTAGTCAAGTTTGTTTCTTAAATAATGAGGCTTTCTGTTGTTGTTATTGATGACAGCACATTGACTGGTGTAAAGATCAGCACTTAAAGGGAAGACAAGAAAGAACACAATATAAACAAATTATGTTTAAACTGTCTGAAAGCTAAGAATCAGATTCATGTCTAACTCTTACATTCTGTGCTGTATTATCTGTTTAACTCCAAGGGTATTAAAGCCTTGTAATCTTTGGAGCATAATGGTGATTACATATTTTAAATGCATTGTGGCTTACATTTACCACAGTGGATTATATTATTTAATAATGGTTCTTTTAAAGAGGCAGGCTTAGCTAGGTTTCTGCATACTTTGTAGTAGAAGATGCCACTAGGTTATAAGTTACAGTAATGGTCATTGTAAGTTTATTAAATAAAATTTATATTAGCTACAAGATTTCTCTTCATCAGATGAAAGGAAAACTTTATTGTTTCAGAACAAAAAGGTCACATGATAGATAGACCAAAGCCCGCAGAGTCACGGATCTCAATGACTGGTAAGAGTGCTGTCCTACATGACTCTGGGCATATGTGGCCTCAGACTCTTGTCATTCTGAGATACTGAGAAGAATATGTGTTTTTGTATCTGTCCTTGGAGCTGAGTCATAGTGCAAATCATCATCCTTCTGGAACTTACTCTTCAACTTTCTTTGCTGAAATGTTCCAACTGGTATACAAAAGCATTTCTTGAACACCTTAATAAAATTATTTCTTTAATTAAAATAGGAAATTCCTTTAGATGAATGAGATGTGGGGTGTTTCTAACTCATATATGGCATGTGATTTAGATAATATATTGGCCTTTTACAAAAGATCACAAGGGCTTTAGTACAGAACTTCACGTCTGAGTGGTTGTTGGTGGCTGCTATTGAGTCGTTTCCGACTCATAATGTCTCCATGTGATGGAGTAGAAGTGTCCCATATGATTTGACTGCTAACCAGAAGGCTGGTGATTCTTCCTTGGAAGGAAGGTTGGGCAATCTACTTCCGTAGTGATACCACCTTGGAAACCCAAGAAGGGGTCGCTGTGAGTTGGATCCAACTCGATGGTAGTGAGTTTTTTGGTTACTTGAGCAGATCACCGGATTTTTTTCATTCTGAGCCTGATGGGTTTGGACCACCAACCTTTTGGTTAGCAGCCAAGCACTTAGCTGCTGTGCCACCAGGGCTCCTATGTCTGAGCTATGTCTCCTCTTTCAGAGTCACCCTTTTCTGGTATTCTTTAGTTGATCTGAACTGCCTTCTAAAGAGGAATGGGTAAAAAAATAATATGCAAATGGTTTTTTCCTGCACTCTGCTGGTAATCTCTGATATAGCTTTTATTCATTTACTCAACAATTACTGCATGTGTAATGTCTCCCAATTCTTATGCTAGATCCTGGGTTAAATAGCACAATATGTGCTATTTAAACAAAAGTGCTGTCTTTCTTTTGGAGCGGTGATAATACAAATGAGTAGTCAATTCCACTGTAGAGTAGTTGTCTTTCAAATGCATTCCGGGGAGGCCCAAATTTCTCTGGAAGTGTCTTACAGGTTAGTGCAGGGACACTAGGGAGGCTGAGCAGGTGTAGCTTCAAATTCTTCATGCCTTCAACAGAACAGCTCCACATTTCTAGTTCACATATTTGAGTTTGTCACACAATTTTTATTTAGGAAAAGAACAACTGTCAATCACAATTTTAGAAAGTATGAAAGGAGTGTATTATGGAGTAGGCGTTTGAATGGAGGAAATGCACAGGAGTTATGGCACTTCAAAAGGGGAAGCTAATATGTGATTGAAATATTGGGGAAGGCTTCCTGGAGGAAGTGATGTCTAAACTAGGGAATGAAGAATGAGTTGTTGTTGCTGTTAGGTGCCATCAAGTCGTCTCCAACTCCTAGCGACCCAATGCATAGCAGAACGAAACACTGCCCCATCCTGTGCCAGCCTCATGATCCTTCCCATATGTGAGCCCATCGTTGCAGCCACTGTGGAAGGACGAGTAGGAGTTAAAAAGTTACAGATTGTAAGGAAAGAGGATGGAGTTTCCCAGTGGAGGGAACAGCACTTGATAGGAATTTCAAAAATGTGAGAATGAACATAGGTAAGCAAGTATCCACTCACAAAAAACATGGATGTCATCCTAAACAGTGTGGGTATTATTCTGAGTGTAGTGAGGAATCATTGAGAGATATAAACTGGAGAGAGACAGGGTTCTTTCTGTGTTTGAATACTGTATGCTGATATTCATGAGAAGTCAGCCAAGTCATTGCTATGGACAGAGCTATTCATCCTACACTCCCATTCTCTCTGGGACATGGACACAGAATGAATTATTTCATGGCTGGCTTTCCTAGTCCAAAATCTCCAAATACTAGGTGCCCAGTGCCTCATAACATTTGTAAGGTTCTGTCCCACTGCACGCTCCTGTGTAGCTTAGTAAACCATATATTGGACTTTGTTAATTGTGTCTGAGGTTTCAATAGGGTAGTGCCCATGGTAGAAGAACCTGTCTAGTGTTTGACAATATTTTATGTTATTGCAAACTTCTGCATTTTAGAATCAATGCAATTTAAAAGGGAGCGGTTTTATATTAACTGTAATGTGAAGGAAAATTTCAACAAAAGGCTACAGGGAGATAATATTTAATAGCAAAAAGGAGAGAATCCAAGACAAATACTGCAGCAAAAATGTTCTGTCTCCCTGTATAGTATTTCTGGACCAAATGTAAGTCATAAATAAAGCCATAAACCCACAGGATACTAAAGTGCACAATTACACATATAGGAAGAAATATTTTCTTCCAGAGATTTCTTTTTTTTTTTCAGAACAAGAATGAAGCTTACCTTATTTCTTACAAGCACTGATGATGCATATAATGATGTATCTTTGCTCTGCACCTTGACATACTGCCATCTATCTATCTCTCTATCTGTTAGCTTTGATATTGATAAATTAATACTGCTTATTTTTGTGATCTGTGCTGTGTGCAGTTAGTAGTTTTACATAATCGTGAGGCAGGGAGGGGAGGTCTGTGGAAGCACCATAGAACAGACATATGAGCTGTCTTTCATTATAAGGGGTGATCTTTTCTCAGATTTTAGTTTTTTTACTTGAATACTTTTTAGAGAATGTTTATGAAGACAAATAATTTTTAATGCAGTGTTTTGCCTATAAAAGCAAGCCAACATCTGATACCTTGTATATTAGGATTCTTGATTTTTGAAATTTAAAATCCAGCATGCCTTCTTTGGGCTCAGTGGCAGTTCCTGGCTGTGAACTGTGAGCGTGGGTTAAATGTTCTGTGTTAGTTCTGAACAAGTTTTTTTAGACCCAATGTGTGCAACTGCTGGTGGTTCTTCATTTCACTATAAAATTTCATAAGCAGTAGAACAGCAAGCTAATTTTACAGAATTTAGTTATTCAACAACCTCAGCTATGTTAACTGCAAACAAATAAACTAATAATATGTGTAAAAATCCCAATTAAAAGCTAAAATCAGTGTTACAAAGTATATAAATGAGTCCATAAGACTTATGTGGTAGACACTAAAAGCCCATTTGTCTTTACTTACAGTTCCATTATGTTGATGTGGTTTCTGTATCTACAGCAGAATAGGAGTATGGTATTAGAATAGACAAGAGGACTGGTTCCAGTTATTCACAGCATTAGCATTGGGAAGTGACAGCTAGTAGTTTTCCTGCCTCCTCTTATATTATCAGGCTATGAAAAGCATTCATAAGACTAATCAAGCCCAGGTGGCTTAGGTTTTTATTGAATAAGGGGAAAACAGCTCCAACCTACCTTACAACGCAGTAAAGTTGCTGATTTTTAAAAATGATGTCCATGAATCATAAGGGAAAGTTTAGATCATATGTTGATATATTTACGAGATTTGCAAGTCATGGCAGAGGTATTACCTTGAGTGTACGTCGATTTGAACCAGAAAATTGACAAAGTTAATCATGGCAACCTTGTGGAAAAGAACAGCTGCAACTTGGATGATAATGAATCTGTTATTATTATTTTTCTAATTGCAACTGTCATGGGTTGAATTGTGCCCCCCCAAAAAAAAGAAAATATGTGTTGTGAATCCTAACCCTTATACATAGGTATAGAAGCCCTGGTGGCATAGCATTTAAGCACTCGGCTGCTAACTGAAAGTTCAGCAGTTTAAACTCACCAGAAGGAATTGTGGTGGTGTAAGCAGTTCTGGTGGTATAGTGGTTAAGGCATTTCACTGCTAACCCAAAGGTCAGTGGTTCGAACCACCAGCTGCTCTACAGAAGGAAGATGAAGTGGTCTGCTTCCGTAAAGATTTACAATCTTGGAAACCCAGTGGGGATCACCGTGAGTCAGAATTGACTCTATTCTGTGAGTTAGATGCTATGCAGGAAAAAGATGTGTCAGTTTGCTTCCCTAAAGATTACAGTCTTGGAAACCACATGTAACATTTCTACTCTGGCCTGTAGGGTTACTATGAGTTGGAATCAAGTTGAGGGAAATAGTTTTTTAATACATGTGTGTATAATTCCATCTAGGAATAGGGTTTCTTTTTCATATTAATAAGACTTTATAAGTACAGGGTGAGTCTTAACCCAATCACTTTGAGAATATAAAAGGAGCAGTTTAGGCATAGAAGCAAGCAGCCACAGATGGAAGAAGATAGATGCCATATGAAGTACCAAGGAACCAGGGAACAGAAGCTGAAAAGAGACAAAAACCTTCCCCCAGAGCTGACAGAAAGAGAATACCTTCCCCGAGAGCTGGTGCCCTGAATTCTGACTTCTAACCTCCTGACTTAGAAAACAAATTTCAGTTTGTTAAAACAAATCACATATGTTATTTTTGTTATAGCAGTGCTAAGAAGCTAAGACAGTAACTAATAGATTTGTGTTAAACAAGAGGGCAGTGGACAGTGATTTTTGTCAGTGCTTTGGATTCAGAATTCTTAGTATCTGCAATGAAAACATAGAAGAATACTTACCACACTTGCATGATTAATATGGAAAAGGTGGATAATAGGTTGGATTATGTGCCGTGTCAGCTGACTTTTTCTACAAAGGGCCACATAGTAAATATTTTAGACTTTGCCAGCCATAAGGTCTCAGATGCAAATACTCAACCCTGACATTGCAGTGTGAAAGCAACCATACAAAATATGTAAATGAATGGTCACAGTTGTGTGTCAATAAAATTTAATTTACATAAACAGGTGGTGGGCCAGGAGGCTGTAGGTTCCCAATTGTTAAAATGAAGAATCTAGATATTCTTAGGTTGAAATGGTGGGGCTGATCTTATCAAGGTGATAGTCAACTAGGATAAATGCAAAGTCTAGCTCTTTGGCTAGAAAATAAGAGCAACTTCACAATTATAAATAGGATAACTTGGCTTAACATCAGCTCATGCTACCAAAGATAGATAGATAGATGGATGGATAGATAGACAGACAGACAGACAGACAGATTCTTGTTGCTGTTAGTTGCTGTTGAGCTCTGACTCCTGGGTAGGATGTCTATATTTATATCCATATCTATCTTTATATCCTAACTGGTTGAGTTGAACACAACTTATTCAACAAATGATATGTTGTTGTTGTTATGTGCCATCAAGTCGGAACCGAATCATAGCGACCCCTCCTTGGGTTTCCGAGGCAGTATCACTATAGTTGTTTAAAAAATAAGAATAAAGATTAAACAAAACAACAGCAACATCAGCAATATAAAACTGGTATTAACTTGTTACAATGACATACTCAGGGAAGCAGCTATGCTCTTATGCTGTGCTTGCCTAGCCCATGTCTGAGTGGATTGTGCTTTGGTCTCTCTCCTGTACATGATTTCACCATTGGCTGACTCTTTTATCCTCACAACCAAATCCATAGAGTTTAGTATTCTTTAAGCTTTCTCTCTTTATTGGTTTTGTCCACTCAGCCAACGTCTCTGTTTGCTCTCCCACAACATATACAAGCCATTTTACTGTTTTCTCCACTCTTTATCACCATATAAACTTCCTAGTCTTTCCACAGCTCATGGTCTCCATTTCCTCAGTTAAAGATTGCCCCCATGGCTCAACTGAACTGATCTGGACGAGGTCATTATGATTTGTAGTCCTCTAGTACCAGCTATTCTCTTCTTGAAAATTTCTTGACATAGCTTTGTCTTAACTATTCCTAAATGAGTTTGAAAATTATGACGGAAATAAAGCAAGAAGTAATGCAATACTCCTTTTAGGTTATTTGGAGAAAGGTGACTTGGAGAAGGCCTTAACAAGGGTCTGTTGTGTTTTATTCTTTTTCTGAAACTATTATGAATCATTAAAGAATAAGAAAATATTTTGAAATGTAATGAGTTCCTATTCTAGTATCCTGGTAATACCATAAAAAGAAGAACATTCAAAGATAAAAAATAATGTCATTATAAAGTTGCTGGATATAGAATTACAGGATAGAATTAAAGATTGTGGCGTAGTGCCTAAAGCATTTGACTGCTATCCAGAAGGCTGGTGGTTCAAAACCACCAGCCATTCCTTGGAAGGAAGTTTGGGCAATCTATTTCCATAGAGATACGGCCTCGGAAACCCAAGGAGGGGTCGCTGTGAGTTGCAATCAACTCAACCACAGTGAGTTTGAGTTATGGAATTAAAGGATTTCTAGACATTTCTTAATTAAAATAAACAAACTAGAATAGAGTGAGACCTCTTTGAAATTTACTTTTAGTACAATGTATAGGGGAAATATTTTCAATTCCCTAGGAAAGGTCTTTGTGCTTTGCATTGTATTGATCCAGTTGTTTAGTTTACTACTTTGCACCAAACCCATTTGCAATAAACAAAAAAACACTACTCATTCATTCAACAGATATTTATTATTGAGTACTGACTCATACAAAGCTCTGGATGAAGCACTGCTAGGCAGGTACAGTTAAGCCCAAGAAATAGTCTTTTTCTGGTAAACGTTATACGTTGGCTAAAACAATAAAACATGTGCACGAATTACCATAGGGCAAGGCAGTGCCATGTGAGAGTCACCATTATGTGAACTAGATTTTTTCTTTTTTTTAAGAATCTCAATTTCAAGATTAGGTCCTGTTGATCCAATTCTAAATATAAATCATGCATCTTAATATTTGATTCAGAAAAAAAAATTACATTGGTTGAGTTGCTGTTGAGCACAATAGTTTTGAAAATTTTAAAGACAAATATCTTATTATTTTGTTTATATTTAATTAAAACTTAAGCAGAAAAGGAACTTTTAATTGTAGGAGTGAAAGTAATACTTTTTTGATTTTCTCTTCTCTGTGTACAGATGTTAGGCTAAATAATACTGAACCTTAGAAGCAGGTAAGCAGTGCAGTTCTCATCCCATGCACACTTAGTTCATTTATAGGTGATATGCAATAAGATTATTTGACCGCTGGAGGGCAGTAGGAAAAGACAGCTAGGTGCATTATAATTTTTCACTTCCTCTCTTGGCTGGGAATGTAAATTAAACTAGGGAAAGGACATGTTTTGTAAATTCATTGAAAGAATAAATGAAGACTAATGGTAATCTGCCTTTATCTATACAACTATTCTATTCTGTACGATCTCACTAAATTTTGATATAATTAAAACATATTGAAACAAATAAAATAACTGTTTTAGTACTCTACAGTTTTTATACATCCAGTTTGTATGTCTGTGTAAAGTTTATAAAAATTCAACGTAGACACAGTGATTTGTTGAAAATCATTTTCTGAACAATGATGACACGTGTACCACCTTTAGACAGTGGTTGACAAACTTCCTTTGAGTATACGGCCATCTAGTTGGCCACTCTAGATTGGCAGGGATTCCCTTGAGATTACTCTATACTAACAAGAAGAATAGACTTATTAGAGATAAGTTACTTCTGGGACAAAAGCATCATTATGATATCAGAAGTGAGAATTCATCCTCTCAGAATGTTGAGATCCTAATGAGACATAGGGCAGAGTGGAGACAGAAGGCAGAGTGAAAGCGTGTGAACACAAAACCTACAGCTCACTACAGAGCTACTAAACGGTACATAGCTACTGCATATAAGACACCTGATTGTGTTTGCCTAGCTTTAACAACAATTACAAAGTGCTATACCAAAAAAAAAAAAGGAATTAAAAAAGAAGCAAGGAGCCAAGGAGCCCTGGTGATACAGGGTTAAGCACTTAGCTGCTAACTGAAAGGTCATTGAGTCCAACCCACCAGTCACTCTGTGGGAGAAAAGACCTTACTATCTGCTCCTGCTAAGATTATAACATAGAAAACCCTATGGGGCAGTTCTACCCTGTCGCATAGGGTCACTATGAGTCTGAGTTGACTCAATGGTACACAAATACAAAAGTGATCATTTGGGCAGATTGGTAAATTATGTACTTGCATACGTAGTATGCTGAATAATGACCCCTGAAAATATCAGACCCTATTTCCTGAAAACTATAAATGTTACTTTAAATGGCTGAGACTTTACAGATATGATTAAATTAGGGATCTGGACACTGGGAGATTGCCCTGGATTAGCCAGGTGGGCTCTAAATGCAATCACATGTATCTTTATAGGAGAGAGCCATTGAGAGATTTGGCACACACAGAAGAAAAGCCCATGTGACCACAGAGACAGAGATTGGAGTGATGCAGCTATAAGCCAAGAAAGGTTGGCAGCCATTAGAACTGGAAGAGGCAAGAGAGAGATTCTCCTCTAGAGCCTCTTGTGGAAGCAGAGCCCTGATGACATGTAGATTTTTGGTTTACTGACACTGATTTCAAACTTTTGGCCTGTGGAACTGGAAGAGAAGAAATGGGTTGTCTTAAGCCACTGAATTTATGGTTATCTGTTGTAGCAGCCACAGAAGGCCAGTACAGGAACCTTCATATATAAGATAAATAATTGAACAGCCCATTGGTGAGCTCAATTTCCCAACCATTCTTAAAATTTCATTGGCCAGGTAACCTATATTAGCAGTTCAATGTGCATTTAAATCTCTGCCTTTGAGAATTTTCTAGTAAGACAAGTCTTACTTCTCTACTACCTCCATATCAGAAAGTTTTGAAAATTGTGGTTCCAAAATTGTTTATTTTTCAGAGAAGATTAAATCCTTACATGTTGAAAATACCAATGATCCTATCTCATTAAATGTTAGTTGATCCTTAAAATGTGTTCTTAACTCAAAAATATCATTTCTTTTCATTCGTTGCCTCATACACATATTCTTTTCTTTATTCCACAAATTTCAGTGGTGGGTCTATTGTGTGTCAACTTCTGTACTAAGTTCTGGGCTAAAATGTTGTAAGTTATACAATAAAAATTACTTCATTAATTATTTATGTGACAATAGTTGCAATCCACAGGGTATTAGTATAGAACGTGTGCTGATGCAGTACTATATGTGTAAACTCGGTAACGGTAGTATGTATAAGGTGATGGGAACACAGAAGAGATTTATCTACATGAGATATTTAGAGATATTAAGATTATTGGAAATTTGGAGTTAAAGACAGAATCAGGGAATTCCAGTTGAATTTCTGAACCCAGAGTTCTTAGCTGAATTTAAACCCAACCCTTGCCACCCTAAGCTCGCAATGTCCAATAAAATATAATGCAAGCCATTATGGGTTGAACTGTGTTCCCCAAAATTATGTGTTGTAAATCCTAATCCCTGTACTGTGAATGTAATACCATTTAGGAATAGGGTTTTCTTTGTTGTGGTAATGAAGCTATTATCACAGTGTTTTAAGCCAATTACTTTTGAGATATAAATGGAGTAGACTAGGCACAGAATGAAAAAGTGCAAATGGAGAAAGATTGATGCCACATAGCAATCAACAAGGAACAGAAGCTGGAGAGAGACTAGGACCTTCTCCCAAAATGTACAGAGAGAAAGCCTTCCCCTAGAGCTGATGCCCTGAAGTCCCTGGCGGAGCAACAGTTAAACGCTCAGCAGCTAACCAAAAGATTTTTGGATTTGGCATTTGGAACTCAGCCACCCTCTCTCCAAGAGAAAGACCTGGTAATCTGCCCCCATAAATATTACAGCCTGCAAACTCTACGAGTCAGTTCTACTAGGTTACATGGGGCCTCACTGAGAAGTCAACTCGATGTCACCTCACAACATTGAAACAAACTGAGAAAATAAATTTCTGTTCGTGAAAGCTACCCACTTGCGTTATTTCTCTTTTAGAAGTATCAAGAAACTAAGACACAAGTTAATATGTGATTTTGATGTTTTAGTAATCACATAAAAATGAATATTAATTTTAGTAATATTTTTGATTTAACACAATATATTCAAATGTTATCATTTTACAGCTTAAAAAATATTTTAAAAATTGAGATTTTTTTTTACATTCTTTTCATTATACTAAGTCTTCAAAATCTAGTGTGTATTTTACATCCTTTCCCAGGCTAGACATGTTTCAAAGGCTGAATAGCCTCATGTGAGTAGTTACCAATTAGGACAGGACAATGCTAAGCGATTAAGATAATCTATTTAGACCAACACAAGATATTATTGGTCTATTTCCAGCAAAAAAACAATATTGAATTTATGAGAAATATTTCTCTTATCTCTTTGCTTCAATGTGTTGAAATAGATTGAGTCACTTTTTAAGTTGATTCATAACCCAGCAAGGGCAAATTATATGTCATTTATAGTTTATTTTCTTATTACATTAACATGAGTACCGTTAAGGTTTCTGGTTACTTTTACTGTTCTCCTAAAAAAAAGCAGCTTGCAATCATCTTATAAACTTGTAGTGATCCAGGCTACTCAGCTTTTATGCCAGGTGCAAACTTTCTGTTATTTGAGAAGCTTCTTATGAAAACACCAGCTGACACTTCATTTCATTTTTCCCATCAATGGGAAAAGGCATTTTTAACCAGCACTGGTATTCCTTTTCACTTTAAACTTAATTTGACTAAGGCAATAATAACATTTTCTTTTATCACAGCGGTCCAGTTGTGAGGATTTTCATTTTCTTTATGTTGAAGTGTAATCCATACTGAAGACTATAGTTTTTGATTTTCATCAGGAAGGGCTTAAAGTCATCTTCACCTTCAGCAAGCAAAGTTGTGTCATCTGCATATTGTAGGGTGTTAATGAGTCTTCCTCCAATCCTGATGCCACACTCCTCTTCATATAGTCCAGTTTCTTGGATTATTTGCTCAACATGCAGGTTGAATATAAGTATGGTGAAAGGATACAAGCCTGAGAGGCACACCCTTCCTGATTTAGACCATGTAGTATCTCCTTGTTCTGTTTGAATGACAGCCTCTTGCTCTATGTACAGATTCCTCATGAGTATAATTAAGTGTTCTGGAATTTCCATTCTTTGCGATGTTTTCCATAATTTGTTATGATCTACACAGTTGAATGACATTGCACAGAATGTCAGTAAAGCACAGGTAAACATCTTTCTGGTATTCTTTGCTTTCAGGTAGGATCCATCTGACATCAGCAATGATGTCCCTTGTTCCATATCCTCTTCTGAATCCAGCTTGCATTTCTGGAAGTTCCCTGTCGATACACCACTGAAACTGTTTTGAATTATCTTCAGCAACATCTTACTTGTGTGTGATATTAATGATATTGTTCAATAATTTCCATGTTCTTTTGGATCAGCTGTCTTTGGAATGGACACAACTATGGATCTCTTTCAGTCAGTTGGCCAGGTAGCTGTCTTCTAAATTTCCTGGCATAAACGAGTAAGTGCCTCCAGTGTTGCATTCATTTATTGAAGCATCTCAATGGGTATTCTGTCATTTCTTAGAGCCTTGTTTTTTGTCAATTTATTCAGTGCAGCTTAAACTCCTTCCTTCAATGCCATTGGCTGTTAATAATTTGCTGCCTCCTGACATGGTTGAACATCTTCCTTTTTTTTTTTGGTACAGTGACTCTGTGTATTCCTTCCATCTTCTTTTGATGCTTCTTGCATCGTTCAGTATTTTGCCCATAGAATACTTCCATATTGCAATATGAGTTCAATTTTTCTTCAGTTCTTTCAGCTTGAGAAATGCCAAGTGTGTTCTTCACTTTTGGTTTTCTAACTCCAGGTCTTTGCATGTTTCATTATACTTTTGCCTTCTCAAGCCACCCTTTGAAATCCTCTGTTTATCCCTTTTATTTCATCATTTCTTCCTTTCACTTTAGCTACTCTCCATTCAAAAGCAACTTTTAGAGTCTTTCTGACATCCATTTTGGTCTTCACTTCCTTTCTTGTCTTTTTGATGACCTTTTTCTTTCTTTATGTATAATGTTCTTGGTGTCATTCCATTATTTGTCTGGTCTTCAGTCATTAGACATCTTCAATCATTAGTGTTCAATGTATCAAATACATTCTTCAGATGTTCATTAAATTCAGGTGGGATATATTCATGGTCATATTTGGGCTCTGGTGTTTTAATTTTCTTCAGCCTCAAATTGAACTTACATATGAACAATAGATAGTCTGTCTTGGCTTTCTGAAAAAAATGGCCACTGAAAACATTATGAATAGCAGAGAACCACTGTCTGATACATTACTACAATTTTCACTAAATAACCCATATTGCCTTGGATTTAGAAGCTTTGGACAGCATACATTTGAAGCATGACATTTTTAGGAAAATAAAATGTTATGACAACTATTCTGCCTTTTAAAACTTCAGGCTTACCACAAACAATGTGGCCCAGAATTTAAAGGTGATTAGTACAAATTAT
>NW_006921734.1:5025260-5026466 GCF_000298275.1 Orycteropus afer afer
ATTAGCTAGCGACCATTCCCCAAGCTTCCTCCTTACATGCAGGAAGCAGACCATATCCCTAAGGCAGCTACTCAGCTGCTCACAGTAGATTCTACCACAGAGTTATAACAAGTCTCTTCATGGGGAATACTACATCCAGTTGCTCAGCCACTCAACAAAGCCCAGCCAAGTGGAAACACAAACTTAACTACCACAGCCTATTAATTTGCTTATGATTTGGGCAATCAGAAGCATTCTATCAAGTAAAATGGCTGTTAAGTATACCCTGCTTTTCCTTAACTCTCTTTGAAAAAGCTCATTGGATTGTGTTCTCGTGAGAGGATGATACGCTATGGTGCTCTGTGAAAATGTCATTGGTACAAAGCTGCTTTATTTTCCTGGTGGAGGACTCAACCTATTGCCTATTTTGAGTTGCCTATTTTGATATAACACAAAGAATCATAGCACAGTGTACCTGATTTTCAAAATAAGCGCCCAAGATCAGAAAGTCTTGTTCTAGGGAAGTAACTGCTTCATGAGCTCAGCATCTCTTTAACAACTCTATATATGTCAGGACACAGCATGACTGTATTGTTGTTCAAAGCATTTTATTCTAAAAGCATTTTTCATTTTTCAGTAAAGAGGTATTTTAAAAACAGCTATTTTTAGTGTACCCTGGTATATACCATTCCTACTTATGTCTATCTGAAATTATATCATTTATTTTCATTTGTTTATGTTTTATCTTTCCCAAGAATGTAAGCTCTATAAGGATCTTGTCTTTTTTATTCCCCAGTGTATCCCTGATTCTAGAATAGTACCTAGTGTATTGAAGATTCCCAATATATATTTTCTGAATGACTGATTTGAAGGGAAGCTCCTACTTGTGGCAAGGGAAAATGAGTGTGGATAGCAAAAGTAGACTAACTTTGAAGCTAATGAAAGTTAAACTTCCAGACTTCTGAATTTTTCACTCCTTCTAAAACCCTATTAGCTAATTTTACATACATAATTCAGTATTTTTTTTTTCTTAAAAAAGGCACCACCAAATTAGATAAGCATCACACACTATGAAATCAGGCTTGTACCCTGGTGTTAAGAAGTTTGCTCTCAAGTAATAATAATATATATATATACATTGTTGTTGTTGTTAAGTGCCGTCGAGTCGCTTCCGACTCATAGCGACCCCATGCACAGCAGAACGAAACACTGCCCGATCCCGCACCA
>NW_006921734.1:5026726-5029788 GCF_000298275.1 Orycteropus afer afer
AGTGACCCGTCCTTGGGTTTCCGAGGCAGTATCGCTACGGAAGTAGGATTGCCCAACCTTCCTTCTGAGGAGTGGCTGGTGGCTTTGAACCGCCAGCCGTCTGGTTAGCAGGCAAGTGTCTTAGCCACTATGCTACCAGAGCTTATATATATATAATGCTATATATGTGTGTGTGTGTGTGTGTGTGTGTGTGTATATATATATATAAAGCATTTTGAACTAAAATGTAGTGATGAGAATTTGTGGATTTTCCTTTTTTTGTTGTGTTTTGTTTTATTTCAACTTTTACCTTCTACTGTTCCATTTATAGGTGAAAATATCAAATGAACAAATTAATGCAACAGGAGTTCCATTACCCTTAAAGCTGGATTAACTAACAGTCTTGTCTTAATATATAAAACATACTGACTAACTGATACTTAACATTGGTCATGAGTGCACTTCCATTGTCCACACTTCCGCTGTCACCATTGAACTATAGACATCCCAAGAATACATTGTATTTGTTTCCAAACTTATGTCTTCCATTTGTATATTGATGTAATTAAATAAGTTTATTACGTATTGTTACACAATGAAATACAAATGTAAAAAATGAGAGCTTTGTTTTGATAAGTATTTAGTTGAGTGCTTTAACAAATTCTGATAATGGTGAATTACTGAAAAACAATTGCTTGGTTAGGTATGAGTGAGATGAATGAACTATTGTGCAAAAAGTGAGAATAAAGTAAAATAAATTTAAAAAATATGGAGGGTCCATATATAAATGGCCTTACAATATCTTTAAGTTTTTTTCTATTTTCAAGAAACAAATTGTAAATTATAAATGATAAGTTACGGATGTGGCTTATGTGGAAAGATTACAAAGAATTATCAGTGAGACACATACTCATAAAAAAGGCCTTTTTCCTCTTAGAGCCAGAGCCTCATGGGACAACATGGTTAACTGGCATAACATTGTTCATAAAAATAACATTCTGCATGCTAGTTTGTTAAGTAGCATCTGAAGTCGTAAAAGCTTTCAAGCCATCTAAGATACAACTATTGACCTCTACTTATCTGGAGCAATAGAGAATGAAGGCAGACCAAAGACTCAAAGAAGAAAATAGTCCATAAGACTAATATTCCACATGAACCACATCTTCATCTAACTTGAAAGCTGAAGTAGATAGTCCCCAGCTACCACTATTGACTCTTCTGACCAGACACAATAGAAAGTCACAGGAAGAATGAGAGAAAAATTTATAACAAAGCTCAAATTCATTAAAAAAAAAAAAAAAGTCCAGATTTGACCAATAGAAACTGGAGGAACACCTGAGACTATTACCCTAAGATACCCTTTGAACTGGGAATTATTTGAAGCCACTCCCAGAAGTCACCTTTCAGCTAATAATAGATTAGCTTATAAAATAAACAATATCACTTGTGAGTACTGTGTTCCCTTAAATAATCAACTATATGGGATCAAACAATCAACGTATATCCTAAAGCAAAGATGAGAAGGTAAGGACAGGCAGGGAAGCTAGATTAATTGAGTCAGAAATAACAGAACTGGAAATACTGAGAATGCTGACACATTGTGAAAAATGTGACCAACATCCTAGAACATTCTATACAAAAATTGTGAAATGGGAGCATAGTTTACTGTGTAAACTCTCATCTAACACACCATAAAACATTGTTTTAAAAAAAGTGAAAAGAAAAGCCTTTGTCCCTCATCAGAACTTTGTCATAGGAATGTACATTTATGTTTTAAGGTAAAGTAAAATATAAACACCTATAAATGTATACTTAATTTTTAATGCTAAAATGTAAAATCTTCCATTTTAAATTAATCAATCCACCACTACTGCTTACTGAATAAGAGGGTTTCCAGTGAGTATGAAAAAAATAATGTCTTAAAGAGATGCATACAGTATATAATGTAGCATCCAGTTTATACTAGCAGAAGTTAACAGAATTCATTAACATGAAAAGAAAACCAAGTCTGATTAGAGACTGTATGGAATAATCAATGGTTAAGGATAACAATAGCTCAGTTCAAAGCTGGCCCCACTACTTGCTAGCTGTGTGTTCTTGGGACATTTAATCTTAGGCTTCAAGAATCAAAGCAAACAAATGAACAAAAAGATTTTTAAAAAATGAAAAAACAACTTTGAAAGTGAATGTGAAGATTATATACTTATTTATGTAAAGCACTTAGCACAATGTTGGGGAAATAGCACTTAAAAAATGGGAGATTTATATGCATTAAGTAACTCATCAGATGGGCAGTACTTCCACATATCTACACGTTTTTAGAAGTATACCTGAAATAATAAGAAGCATACCTTACTACAAGTTGTTGTAATAGGTATATGTGCATTATGTTTATATGATGACTTCTGGTACCAAATTCTAATACTGGAAGATTTCTTTAGAGTTAGTCCAAGCCATCTGCTTGCAGTGTAATTGACAAATCTGTGGCACAGAGAGGGAGAGTGACTTGCCCAAAGTCACACTGTGGATCAGTGGCAGGATCATGATTTAAATACAAGTTTTCTGACCTCTCATTTGATGCTTTTTCTCCAGCATCACAGGTGCCTCCTGCCTATCATTAGGCATGACAATTTCCAATCTCACTAGTGATCATAAGCATGAAAATGTGGCCTCACCTGCACCTAACTTATTGTTTCATGACTATGTCTGCCTTTTCCTTGCAAAGTTGTGTTCAGTTTGGGCTTTTATATGGTGTGTATGATGGTTATAATTTTTTTTTTAATGTTTTGAATTAAAATGTAGCAATAAGACTTGAGAATTTATAGCTTTTCCTGTTTTGTTATTGTTTTTTTTTTGTCTTATTTATAATCTTAACCTCCAGTGTTCCACATACAATAATCTGTACAAGGCAAAGTTGTTGATCAAGCTATTTTTCAGTCTGTTCAGAAGAGGCTTGACTTTTCAGCAATCTACTATCTGTTTATAGAAACATAGATCTAAATAGAATTGGAAGTGAGGAAAACATCCATTTTTCAGTTGCCAATCAAATCTCTCTTTAATATCCAAAAACAATAGGTAAACAA
>NW_006921734.1:5030128-5031478 GCF_000298275.1 Orycteropus afer afer
GAGTTGCCATAAAATGTAAATGCTGCTTATCAAGACAGAAATAAAAACCCACTGCATGCCGTTGACTTCTACCCATAGCTAACCTATAGGACAGAGTAAAATTTTCCCATGGTGTTTCCAAGGCTATAAATCTTTATGGCAGTGGACTGCTTCATCTGCCTCCCAAGGAGGCGCTGGTGGGTTCTAACTGCAAACCTCTGGTTAGCAGACAAATGCTCTACCAGAGTTCTTTAAAGGCAGAAATATATAGGCTAAATTAGACCTTTACTGTCTAATGGACTGCTAGATTTTGTACTGTCATGAGGGCCAAACTCATATAAGAATTTTAAGAAGGACAGGATTTGTGTTTTATTCTTTGAGCATTGACTCAAGAATCTTCTCTAATATTTGTTCCTCTCTGACATGTTCAGAAAATATGTGGGCTAGAAAAAGATATTGATTTAACACAAATATTAATATCTAATCAATGATTGTAGCAAAAAGACCTGGTTGATCTTCATCCATTTCAGGAGGTGGCATATGATCAAGAACCAATGGTACTGAAGCAAGAAGTTGAAGCTGCACTGAAGGCATTGGTGAAGAACAAGGCACCAGGAATTGACAGAGTACTCAATGAGATGTTTCAACAAATGATACCCTCGTGGAGGCACTCATTCGGTTATGCCAAAAGATTTGGAAGACAGCTACCTGGCCAACTGACTGGAAGAGAACCATATTTGTATCCATTCCAAGAAAGGTGATCCCATAGAATGTGGAAATTATCAAACACTATCATTAATATCACATGCAAGTAAAATCTTACTGAAGATAATTCAAAAATGGTTGCAGCAATATATTGACAGAAAACTTCCAGAAATCCAAGCTGGATTCAGAAGAGGATATGGAACAAGGGATATCATTGCTGATGTCAGATGGATCTTGGCTTAAAGCAAAGAATACCAGAAAGATGTTTACTTGTGTTTTATTGACTATGCCAAAGCATTTGGTTGTGTGGATCATAACAAATTATGGGTAACATTGAGAAGAATGGAAATTCCAGAACACTTAATTGTACTCATGAGAAACCTTTACATAGACCAGGAGGCTGTTGTTCGAACAGAACAAGGGAATACTGCATGGTTTAAAATCAAGAAGGGAGTGTGTCAGGGTTGTATCCTTTCACTACTTATTCAATCTATATGCTGAGCAAATAATCCAAGAAGCTGGATTGTATGAAGAAGAACAGGGCATCAGGATTGGAGGAAGAATCATTAACAACCTGCGATATGCTGACGACACAACTTTGCTTGCTGAAAGTGAGGGTGACTTGAAGCACTTACTGATGAAGACTGAAGAATTCAGTCTGCAGTA
>NW_006921734.1:5031843-5033023 GCF_000298275.1 Orycteropus afer afer
TTCATCTCACCTGCTTTGGTCATGTTTTCAGAAGGGACCATTCCCTGGAGAAGGATGTCATGTTTGGTAAGGTGGAGGGTTGATGAAAGAGAGGAAGGCCCTCAACGAGATGGATTGGCACAGTGGATGTGGCAATGGGCTCAAGTATAGCAGGGATCGCAGAGCTGGCACGGGACTGGGCGGTGTTTTGTTCTGCTGTGTATAGGGTTGCTATGAGTTGGAAACAACTTGACGGCACCTAACAATGACAACAGCAATCAATGATTTTCCAAATCAACACCAGGAAACAACTACGGAGCTGTTACCAAAGAAGAAACAATAGTTTTCCATCAAAATAATAATAATAATAACCCCTAGAATAATACAGCAGGCCTTTTAAATAGCCTACTTAGTAGAGAAAACTATTCATTTTTCTTAGAAAATATTAACAATAATAACATCCTATGTTTTTGTACACCCTGCAAATACACACAAAAAGGAACACCTCCATGTTTTTTGCTATTGTTGGTTGATGTTGAGTCAATTCCAACTGGAAGTGAGCCTATGTGCAACAGAAAGGAACACTGCTCAGTTCAGCATGATCCTCACAGTCCATGCTATGTTTGAGCTCATTGTTGCAGCCACTGTGTCAGTCTATCTCTTTGAGTGTTTTCCTCTTTGCCCTGACCCTCTGCTTCACCAAGCATGATGCCCTTCTCCAGAGACTGTTCCCTTCTAATAGCATGCCCAAAATACACGGAAAGAAGTCTTGCCATCCCGTTTCTTAGGAATATTCTGGCTGTGCTTCTTCCAAGACAGATTTGTTTGTTTTTCTGGAAGTCCATGGTATATTCAGTATTCTTCTTCAATACCACAATTCAAAGGCATTAATTCTTTTCTCTTCCTTATTCATTATACACCTTTTGTATTCAAACAAGGCTATTGAAAATACCATGGCTTGGATCAGGTTCACTTTAATCCTCAAAGTGACATCTTTGCTTTTTAACACTTTAAAGAGGTCTTTTGACAGCCACAGTAGTCAAAACTGCCTGGTATTGGTTTAATGACAGATACATAGACCAGTGGAATAGAATTGAGAACCCAGAAATAGATCCATCGACCTATAGTCAGCTGATCTTTGACAAAGGCCCAAAATCCATTATATGGGGAAGAGAATGTTTGTTTAATAAAGAGTGCTGGC
>NW_006921734.1:5038148-5057413 GCF_000298275.1 Orycteropus afer afer
GTTAGACTGAGAGCCAATCATGGAAGTGAGTCCATGTCTAGGCCCAAAGGGTAACCCAGGGCCATAGTCTCAGGAGTTCCACCAGTCTCTGTCCAATCAGTAAGTCTGGTCATTTCTGTGTTTTAGAATTTTGTTCCACATTTTTCCTCCCACTCTATCCAGGATCTCCAGATGCCTTTAATTTTCTTCATTCTTCTTTACTCTAAAAGGGAGTAGACTAATAGTTGCATCAAAGATGGCTACTACTTTTAAGACCCCAGCTGCTACTCACCAAAGTAGGCTGTAGGACAAGATTTTTATGTACTATATTGTGGCAACTAAGCATGATGTCCCCTGAAACTGGTCTCAAGCCCACAGGCCCAATGATTCTCTCTCTCAGGGTGCTTGGTTGTCTCTGAAAAGTTACTGTAATTCTGCCTTCTGTTGCTTCTGTAATGTAAGTGACAAATTTTGTAGCACAAATGCATATGTAAGATTATCTTCAGCCAAATCTATCCTTGGTCTAGGGGATATTCCTGTTCACCTACCCCCACCTGATCTTCTCTCCTGTGTATGCATTTATCTGTAGCCTGGCATTTGGTGCTAGTGGTAATGTAGTATTACCTCTAGCACTAGCATTTACTTCTGTTGTCTATAGCTTATGTACACGTTTCAGTGTCCTTCCTTTTTCACTTTTCAACTGTCTTCATTAGAAGCTATATTTTCTTTTCTCTTCCTCCCATATTATGCTCTGAGGATGTGGTGTTAGGGACCAGATTTTTGGATTAGGAATCAGCTGTCCTACATGCTGTTACTAACTCTTACTAACCACATAACCTTCCTGGGTTATCAGTAAATTGTAAATAATATAATTCTGTAATAGTTAGAACAAATAATGGAAGAATCAAATGGGACTATGTGTATATAAAAGCCCTCCATAAAATTCAAGTCACATAAAATGTAGCTGCAGTGAGTTTGGTTTTTTGGTTTTTATGTTTTATACTACCCCATTCAGGGGTAGATTACTCAATACTTAAGATAAGCATGAGCTTCCTTGTGCTTATTTATTAATCTTTAGTGAACTAAACTGCAGATTAATAAGTAAGCCTGTTGCCTTTCCTACTGGGTAATCTGACACTGAGATTCCTATTGCCATGAAGTCAATTCTGACTCATATGACCCTGAAGGTCTATTAATCTTTACAGGAGCAGACTGCTGCATCTTCCTCCAGTGGAGCAGCTGATAGGTTTGAACAGTCAACCTTTCAGTTAGAAGCTGAGTGCTTATCCACTGCACCACTAGGGCTCTTTCTTTAATACTGTAGATATTTATAATTGTTCATTTCATTCTGAGGTGAAAAATTCAAACAACAAAGAAGATGGACTAAAGTAGTGCATCTCAAAATTCAATGTGCGTACAAATCTCCTGGGTATTTGTTAAAATATAGATTATGATTCAGTAGTTCCAGTGTGGGCCTGAGATTCTGTATTTAAAAAACTTCCAAATGATGCCTTTGCTGCTTGTTTACAGATTAGTTTTTCTATCAGGAGACTAAAGAACGTGTGAACTCCCAATATGATGGCTGCTGGCAATGTGACTAGTGAGCATGTGAAATGTGGCTAGACAGAGATACACAGGGAATTTGGAAGACTTACTATGGAAAAATCAGTGCAAATGATTGTAATAATAAACGTGAAAAAATGATTTCATGTTGAAAGGATACCATTTTGGATATATTCGGTTAAATAAAACATACTATTACAATTGAAAAGAACATGAGCATTCCTTAGTGGTACAGTGGTACAATTGTCATCTTTCCTGTCAGTGACCTGGTTTGATTCCCAGCCAATGCACCTCATACTTAGTCAGCACCCATCTGTCAGTGGAGACTTGTATATTGCTACGTTGCTAAACAGGTTTCTATGGAGCTTCCAGGAAAAGACAGAGAAGGAAGAAAGGCCCAATGACCTCCTTCTAAACAATCAGGCAGTGAATACTCTATGGATCACAGAGGTCCAGTTTGCAGGTGATTATGGGAATGGTGCAAGAGCAGGCAGAGTTTCATTCCATTATGATTTACTAATGTGGGCCTCTCTTTAATCAAATATTGGAAGAATTTGTGCATAAGTAAATCACTCTGAGTATTCATATCACATTTAGACCTAGTACATTCTTAATAATAGATGTACAATTTTGAGAAAGCAACAACAACAAAATTATTTAACCCAATTGGAGTATCATAGTATTTAAAAAACTAGAAAACAAATTAACATTATTAGGGAGTTTGCTGTTTAAGTGAGCTATATAGTGAAACCTTTACTAATGTAGATTTATGCCTAAAATAACTGTTTTGTAAATATGGATTTTCTCATTTGGTTTTCTTAAAAGTGGAATTTTTATTTATTTGTTTTCCAGTGGAAAAATTAATGCATAAATTAGAAGGTGGTGTCAGGTTTTTCCTCTGTTCAATAAATATGGTAATTTTGTGATCATATATTATTTTGTTTCTTTCTTAATAATAGAATTATTGTAATAAGTAGTAAATTAGCTATGATAACTCTAAGGTTTATATCATTTGTTCTTAATAAAAAAAAATCAGAAAATATTCATCTCTATAACATAAGCCAGGCTGTAGAATGCCTACTGTCTTCCAAATAAATGCAGAAGATAAAGGGTGAACTACAGGGCATGGCTTTTGCATCAGGCTTATTGTTTGTTAGGGAAATAGGCATGTGCACAGGCAATGATCAAACCCTGGCATCCCTCTGAAGAGAAGAAGCTTTGAACTGAGGGCCAGTGTGGATATGGGGGCTTGGCAGGACATATGCCAGTGAAGGCTGTGAAAGGCAGCTCTTGACCTGAGTCTGGAGTGGATGTTTTGGGACGTGCAGGAGAAGCACGCAAAATTCCAGACAAAGCAAAGAGTAGATGAGAAGGCACAAAAAGGTAATCTCCATTGCTAGCAGAATGACTTTAGGTACAATGGAAGATCATAATCAACAGTATTTGTTATGTCAAGGCCAACTAGGACCATCCATCAGTTGCTCAGTCAATGAGATGGTCTATGGAACAAAGTGAGATTGCAAAAAGGACAAGGAGGCCACGCATTCTGACTTCCTAGAACCCCACAAGAGGAAGGCAGAATCACCATCAATAGCCCAAGACCTATCACTGCAAGGCCAGACATGCTGCCTTCCTCCAGCCCTTTCACCAATTGTTCCTCTCAAAGCACCACCACCTCTCTCTTGGGTTCGATAATTCACTGCAGTGGCCACACAGAACTCACAGATTATGGGGTTTATTAGGGAAGCACCAGGCTACAATTCAAGTTCAGGAAAAATACTCAAGTCTCTCTCCCAGCCTGCTATATCTCAGCCAAGTCTCTCACAGTCTCTCTCCCAGCAGACCATGTCCCTCGGTGTCTTACTCAGCAACGCGCGTCTCTTGCGTCTCTTTCCCAGCAGCACGTGTCTCTTTCAGCAGCATGTCTGCCTCAACCAGCAGTCAGAGAGAGAGTTCTGTCTCTAGGAGGTCTCCTTTTGAGCCCGGCAGAGTGGCCAAAGTAGCCAATCATAGCATCAGAACTCGAAGCACCTGAGAGAGAATGGGAACCTCCCAGAACATTGTTTTGTGCCACTCCCAACAGAAACACTCCAAGTGGACAACTTTAGCGATCAGGAGCTCCTCAGTTGCTCATAGCAAATCCCACCTTGGACTTTACAAAGACTTATGGGTAGAAAAGCCACACTAAGTAATTTACCACACCACAGAGATTTATCAAATCTATTGTAACTTTGTAAAGTACAAAATACTTTAAGTGGCTCAGTGCTTTTCAGGGTACTCTACTGTCTTTTGCTTATACTGCAACAAAAATTTACCAAATATGTATCACTTCTTTTATTCTAGAATCAAGGCTATATTTATTTATTTATTTATTAATAATTAATTTCTATAACTGTATTTGTGACTTTTTGCAATATATGCCAGTTCCCGTAAAGTCTTTTTGTTTGTTTCAGTCATCACACATTGTTCATGTTTTCTTTACTTCTCACTTTCTCTTGCTAGAATTGTGTTGGTAAACTGTATGTAGGAGGGCAAGGATTGAATCTCTCTTGTTCACTGCTATGTCCTCAGAAGAGTGTTGGAGCATTTTACTCACTGAAGGTTCAGTCCTATATTGGTCCAATGTTTAAGAATCTTCTTTTGTTACTGAAGTTGTAGACAACAAATAAATTAAAATGCAATTAATATTGACAATAATATTAACACTTTCTTTAAGCCATTGAATATGATGGACCTCCTGTCCAATAGACCAGAGCCTGAGAAATGCTGGTTTAACAGAACAAACAATGGGTCAGGAACTCTGGTATGTTATGTGAATGCAGCTACTGACAACCTGTTTGACCTTCAGCAAATCTCTAGTATGATAATTAGCTTTACCACATGCAGAATGAGGACACTGGACTAATTGCATTTTAACATTCCTTATAGTTCTAAAATTCTGTGATACATGATGGGTGAAATTTGACTGTAAAATGTTTTAGGGAGTTGGCGCTAATGTTTGAGTATTTCTTAAAAGTACTTAGTCTGGCAGGCAGGATGATTCTTTATATTTGATTTGCAGTAAAGCATATAAATGATGACAGATTGGAGTTGGTGCAGGGTGAACTCTCCTGACAGAGCGAGTGCTGACATAAATTTAATATGGCATAATTTTGCTTTTTGTGTTATTTATTATGGGAAAAGATATATTTGTGAAAAGTTACAAGCTGAATTTGTGTAAATTAAATCACTTTCTCATATCATTTATGTTGTAATTTATAAAATCTTTACTTTTGTCAGGGAAATACATATACCAAAAAAAACCAAACTCACTGCTGTCAAGTTGGATCCGACTCATAGTGACCCTTCCTTGGGTTTCTGAGGCAGTATCACTGCAGAAGAAGATTGCCCAATCTTCCTTCTGAGGAGTGACTGGTGGGTTTGAACTGCAAGCCTTCTGGTTAGCTGTCAGATGCCTTAGTTTAAAAAAGCAAAATAGAAGTCCCTTAAAGTTCGCAATAAAAAACAATGGTTCTTTCAAGCCCTTCTTATACTCAAACCTCAATTCCCAGAGGCAACCACACATTCAACTCTATTGTCCTTGGTATGATTTTTTTTTAATTGAAATTTTTTAAACAAAAATTTCTTCACATGTATCACTATTTCTAGATTTTTCAATTTTAAATATTATTTATTGCCTTTTTACACTGGATATACAACTCATTGTTTTGTGAGTAAGAGAAGGAAAACGCATTAGATCAGTCTGTTGTAATTAACTAGAAGCCTGCAAATGTGATTTTAGAGTTTTTTTTTTTAATGTTTCTATAAAATGTTTATAGGACAGTAATTAGATCATCAAATCACACTGTTTTTTTTTGGGGGGGGGAGGTCTTGGCTCTAAGGATTGAATTATAGAGCAATTGTAAGTCTTTTCATGAGTACAAGATAACTGAGTGGTATTGACATCCTCACCTTATAGATTCAAAAGCCAAGGTTTATAGGGTGGCCTCTGCCTGTGTAATCCTCCTACAGGAATGCTCCTCTAACACTCCATCCTCTCACCTCTCTGCCTGGTCACCCCCTCCTTTCCTTCTGGGGTTCAATCCAATAATACTTCTTCTGATTATCCCTCTCTGGTCTATGAAAGAGTTGGTGGCTCCAATTTTGTGTTCCCATAGTCCTTGGTGTTTTGTTTATTTCCTCATGTGCTTTCAACCCTTTTCCTAAGCCTCTTTCTTGGGTACCTTACATTCAGTTCTCTGCAGACATTTCATAGCTGTCTTTTAGATACATTATATTCATTGAACCCAGAAGTAAACTGACCCCAGCCTCTTCCGATGTAGTTGGTCCTTTGGTACTCTGCATCTTGGTAAATGTTATTCCCATTAAATGAGATTCCCCACCTCCAGCCCTGACATCCTCTGAACCACTGTCCTCCACAGTGCAATGAGCAGGTATAAATCAAATCGTGTTACTCTTAAATTCTTCCACGGCATCAAATAACCTTCTACATACACAAAGCCCATGATCTGAATTGCAACCTTTCAAACCTCATCTCTATCAGTGTATATACAAATACACATCTTGAGTTTCTGCTATACTAAATCACTTGGAATTTCAGGAAAATGTCATTTTCTCTCACACTTTTAAAATTCCACGCATACTACATCATTTGTTTTTCATAAGGTTTTCGGTGGCTAATTTTTTCAGAAGTGGACCTGGCCATATCCTTCTTCCTAGTTTGTCTTAGTCTGGAAACTCCACTGGAACCTGTTGACCCAGGGTGACATTGTTAGGATTTGAAATACTACTGTCATGGCTTCCAGCATCACAGCAACACACGAGTCATCACAGTACCACAAACTGACTGAAGGATGAGAATGCAGAAATTATCAAACAGTATCATTAATATCACTAAAAAACTAAACCAAACTCACTGTCATCCAGTTGGGTCCAACTCATAGTGACCTCTCCTTGGGTTTCCAAGGTAGTATCACTAGGGAAGTAGATTGCCCAACCTTCCTTCCAAGGAATGGCTGGTGGGTTTGAACTGCCAGCTTACTGGTTAACAGTCAAATGGGTTAGGCACTACTCCACCAGAGCACACACACACAAGTAAAATTTTGCTGAAGATAACCCAAAAATGGTTACAGCATTATATTGACAAGGAACTGCCAGAAATTCAAGCCAGATTCAGAAGAAGACAGGAAATGAGAAATAAAATTTCTGATGTCAAATGGATCTTGGCTGAAAGTAAAAAAAGAGCAAAATTATATTTGCCTGTGTTTTATTGACTATTCAAAGGCATCTGTCTGTATGAATCATAAATTATGGATAACATTGCAAAGAATGAAAATTCCAGAACACTTAATTATGGTCATGAGGAACCTGCACATTCACCAGGAGGGTGTCTTTCACACAGAACAAGGGGATGCTACATGGTTTAAAATCACAAAAGGTGTATGTATTCTTTCACCATGCTTATTTAATCCATATGCTGAGCAAATAATCGGAGAAGCTGGACTGTATGAAGAACAGGGATTCAGGATTGGAGGAAGACTCGTTAACACAACCTTGCTTGCTGGAAGCTACAATGACTCAAAACACTCACTGATAAAGATCAAAGATTATAGCCTTTAGTATGGATTGTACCTCATCATAAAGAATACAAAAATTCTCTCAACTGGACCAATAAGCAGCATAATGATAAATAGAGAAAAGACTGAAGTTAAAGGATTTTATTTTACTTGGATCCACGATCAGTGTCCGTGGAAGTAACTGTCAAGAAATCGAATGATGGATTGCGTTTGGCAAATCTGCTGCAAAAGATATCTTTAAAGTGCTCTTTAAGAGCTAAGATATTACTTTGAAGACTAAGGAGCACCTGACCCAAGCCATGGTGTTTTCAGTAGCCTCATATATGTGTGAGAGCTGGATAATGAATAAGGAAGACCACAGAAGGACTGATACACTTGAATTGTGGTGTTGGCAAAGAATATTGAATGTGCCATGGACTACTAGAAGAATAAACAAATCTATCTTGGAGGAAGTGCAGCTGGAATGCTCCTTAGATCTGACAATGACCAGACTTCGTCTCACCTGTCATTTGTTAAAAGGGATCAGGCCCTGGAGAAGGATATCATGCTTGGTTAAGTAGAGGGTCAGTGAAAAAGGGAAAACCCTCAACAAAGTGGATGGACACAGTGGGAATGACGATGGGCTCAAGCAGGGCAATGATTGTGAATATGGCACAGGATCAGGCAATGTTTTGTTCTGTTGTGTATCGGATCTGTATCGGATCACTGTGAAATGGAACTGACTGTTAGGCATCTGACAACAACATCATTCTGGAATATCATCCTTTCCCTTTGTCTCTCACTCAAATACCCATAATTAAGTGCTGCTTCTGTTCCTCAATTCCTTGGTGATTTTTATGTGGCATGTCATTTATCCTCCCACATATGCTTGTTTCTCTGTGATTAATCTGTTCCTTTTAAATCTCTAAGATGATTGGTTGAAGACGTACCTTATACTAATATGGCCTCATTAACATAGCAAAGAAAACCTATTCTCAAATGCATCTACAAGTATAGGGGTCAGGATTTACAATATATATTTTATGGGGACACAGTTCTATCCATAACCAAAGTACTATGGAGAAAATAAAGCAGGGAGTTGGAATCGTAACTGGGGTGGATGAATGGCAGTGGTATGTGGACTGTAGAGGATTAAACTCTCAGGAAGTGACATTTGAGATGGCATTCACATAATATCAGGGAATAGGTTTTGTGAAGTTTAAGAGAAAGACTTCTAAACAGTGTAAACAGCAAGAACAAAGATCAACAAACAGAAGAACAGAGCAAAGTCCAGCATGCTGATATGTTGTTGTGATATGTTGTTATGTGCTCTTGAGTTGGACCCTACTCATAGAGACCCCTCCTTGGGTTTCCGAGGCAGTATCACTATGGAAGTAGATTGCCCAACCTTCCTTCTGGCATGCTGATATAGTTTGCTGAATTATGGCTGACTAAAGTTATCAGGCCCTAATCCCTGTAACCTGTGAATGTTTCCTTGTATGGTAAAGTTTTTGCAGATGTGATTGAATTAATGATTTTAAGATAAGGATATTTTCCTAGATTTTCTGGGTGGGAGACCTGTATTCCATCACAGATGTCCTTATAACAGAAAGATAAAATTAAAACAGAGGACACACATAAGAGAAGATATGAAGATGAAGGCAGAGATTAGAGTGATGCAGCCATAAGCAAAAGAATGTTGGCAGCCATTGGAAGCTGAAAGAAGCAAGGAATGTGTATTCTCCCCTAGAATCTATGGAGGTCTGGGAGGAAGGGTGTCAGGGAGCATGTTCTTGCTGACACCATGATTTCAGACTTCTAGTCTCCAGAACTGTGGGAGAATAAATTGTTGTTTTAAGGCACTAAATTAGAGGTGATTTGTTCTCTCTGCTGTAGAAAGCTAATGTACACAATGAATGAGACCTAGAGTGATAGGAGACCAGTAAATCTTTTAGAGTCTTACAGCAGAATTGGTTTATAATGTAAATGCAGTAAAAAGAAACTGTACTAGAGAATTTTAAGCAAAGCAGTTTTGCTACTGACTGTCTGGGGGAGAATAGATTGTGGTGGGGATGGGATAAGGATGGATTAAGAGTGGAAACAAATCAGTTAGGAGGCAGTGAAGTAATCCAAGCAAGAATTGATGGTGATTTGGTGTAGGATGGTAGTACAGATAGAAAGCAGCAGATGGATTCAGTTTATATTTTGGGAGTAGAGACAACTATACTAATAGATTCACTATGGCACTTACAGACAGAGCTATCTTGACGTGAATGTAAGTAAAGTTATAAAATTAATTACAAAACTCCTGTTTGTGTTCGTTTTATAGAAAGGAAATACATTTTCACAAATTTTAACAACTATTTCTCTTCATTTGTAAACACGTGTTAGATAGGCTTTGTTCACACATGACTTATCATGTTGTTGGTTGTTAAGATTATTATTCTATTCATCTAATTAGTGCTTAACTTTGCATTACTTTTGCTAGTTGCTGTAAAACTCACTTTGACTTTCAGTGACCCCATGTGACAGAGTGGAACTGTCCCATAGGGTTTCTGGGCTGCAAGTTTTACAAATAATTAGTTTTGCATAAAGATTATAAGAGCATTAATCATTGCTTAGATGAGTAGAAGATAAGGGTCTCAAAAAAATAACATAAATATTGAGCATAAAGAATTATTATGAATAATGCTGTATAGAAGTATATTATCTAGAGTGACTAGCTTATTAGTCTATTTTCCATAAGAATGATTTTATTAGCCTGCCTTACTCAGGTTACAGTGTATAAGGAACAGAGGAGAATTAAAAAGATAATAAAAATTGTAGACACCAGGAGGAAATTGCCATGCAAGAAGGACCTCATGTAAAGAAGGTTGGAAAAGAGGATAGAGGGAATCCGAACTGAAATCACATAGTATTTTAAGTCTATCTTTAGGAAAGTGGGTAGTATATTTTTACATCTCTTATATCTCTGCACTAAATGAGCACACATATGAATGTGCACACACACACACAAGAAAAGAAAACAAGATGTAGCAAAATCTGAAATTCATCTGGGTATGTATCTCTCAAGATTATGCTACTAATGCCAAATTTTGAGGCAAAGAGAAAGCATCAAGGAGAAAGTGAAATGTTGATGTAAGATAGTTATTTGCCGTTGGGTCGATTTTGACTCATGGAGACCTCTTTTGTGAGAAAAAGAACTGTACTTCCTCCAGAGAGTTTTTAGGGCTTTGACATTTAGGAAGCAAATTGTCAGCCCTGTCTTCAGAGCTGCCTCTGGGTGAGTTTGAACTGACAGCCTTTTGGCTAGTAGTCTAGTACTTAACCGTGTGTGCCACCTTAAGAATAAATAATGTGAATTAAATGATCCAGTCGGGTAAAAGGATGAGAGTTTTCTCTAATACTATCTGAATTCCTGACACTTGCCTGTTTTGTTACATGCTTGTCTTGTCAGGGGGTAATTAAATCTCTACATTTCTTGAACCTGTAGCAAATAGTATGTTGTTAATAGAACCTCTGTATGTTGTTAATGTACACATCCAAACATTCATCCTGGTGCCACTTGTAAATTTTATCTTCACTTACCAAGCTTTTATAAATGAGAATTTCACCCTAGAGGTTATCGCATTGGTGACTAGATTATCAAGAATCCACACCCCCCACTTTTTTTTTTTTGCAGTTCATTGTCATCAAGGATACTTAAAGGAGAACATTGGAAGGATGTTACTGTCTAAGGAGATTAGATAGTTTGTCTTATCATTGGTGGCAGCAAGCCTTTAAGGCACAATTACTAGACTAGTCATGCCAGTTGTTGTAAGTTGGCACAGAAAATTGCATTTACAGTGGTTACCCCATCCTACATGACTTTGGATGGTAAAATATCTTTAAGGGAGAACACATCTCATATTCTGAATAAATATTTGCTGTCTACATACTGCATTCTAAAGGAGCTCTGTTGGGGTAATGATTAAATACTCAGCTGCTAAACAAAAATGTTCATGGTTCGAACACCTAGTTACTACTCTGCAAGAGAAAGACCTGGCAATCTGTTCCCGTAAAAATTGCAGCCTAGAAACCCTATGGAACAGTTTCACTCTGTCACATGGGGTCACTGTGAGTTGAAATTGATTCAAGGGCACCTAAAGACAACACTATATTCTAGTCTACATTTACATAGGCTAAGTCCCTGCTTTCATGAGTTTTATAGTTTAGTGGTGGAAGAACTGTGGGAGATAAGGTAAACAGCTAGCTAATTGCACTGGTTCTAACACATTTTTTTTTTTTTTTTACATTTTAGCAATTCTGAAATCAGATGCAGCTCACAATTGAAGGGTCTTCCTCACCACTGGCCAGGCAGCAGTAGTTTTATAGCTGCCATTTCTTACTTTTATTCACACTTACTCAAAGATGTGCATATTGTCACTGATTTTGTTGGGTTGTATGCTTTTCTGATATTACATATGTTGCGTTAAATGGGTCTTTTAAATGCCTTCAAAATGATTACACTTGATAAAAAATAAAACAAAAGTTATTGTGCACACAGAAAGGTTAGCAACAGAGCAGTGGGACCTAAATTTGCTATTAGTGAAGCTAATATTCATCTTTGGAAGAGTAACTACAACTTCATGTTTTATTGCAAAGCAAGAAAACTTCTATGCTATTTAGATTTTCCTATTTATATATGTTCAAAAGTCCTATATGTATAAATCAGCAGTAAGTCTAAAAGAGCTCTTTCCATCAAGTATACAGTAAAAATTAAAAAAAAAATGGTAAGAAAATACTGTGTCATTGTTTAATTGATGGCATTTGTTGGCTTTGGTAGTTTTGTTAAAATACACTGCGTGGAGTTGATTCTAACTCATGATGACTCTAGAAGACAGCGTAGAACTTCCCTTTAAGGTTCCCAAGGCTGTAAATCTTGATGGAAGCAGCTTTTCTTGTCTGTCTTACGGAGTGGCTGTTGAGTTCAAACTACTGATCTTTTGGTTAGCAACCAAATGTCTTAAGCATTGCACCACCAGAGCTCCTGTGGCTTTGTTAAATGCATGTACAATAAAGGTACATCTTATAATCGATTCCATCTTAAGTTCAATGTTACAAATAATAAATAGAAAAATACCAGGTAGTTAGAAAGTCTATGAAAAGAATGAGGCAGAATGATGTTGTCACATGTGACTGGACCAAGGGTAGGTTTCTTAGGGTTCTTTAGAGAAACAGAACCAATACCCGCCTACATTATGAAGGTAATCTTTACTTAAGGCCAACTGATTTAATCAAATGTAACTACCTCATTGAGACAAGTGTTTGGCTACAAAATTGGGCATCTTAGCCTAGCCAAGTTGACACATAAACTTTACCATCACAGGTGGAAAGGTACTTTAGGTTCATAGTCCGAGAAGCCTTTGGAAGGAGGTTTGAGTCAAAGCTTAGATGACATGAAAGAGCCATTTTCCCAGAAGACATTCCAGGTAGAGGGAAGAGCAGAGCAGAGACCCTGAGTGTGAACATGTGACTTGTTCAAGCCCCAAAGATGACTAATATAACTGAGTGTAGGAGAGGCTGATGTAAGGATATTGTTATCTTCTATTTTATGTTGAAACAGCCGGAGATACTGATGTATGTAACTAAGATAGTGTCCTTTCTCTAGTTAAAATCAAATTCTGGGGATGTGGACAAAAAGTGGTCTAGTCTCATGGCCATCCTCAAGTTGGTTCTGCTGCTTTATTACACATTCACTGTGGAGCATTACCACCTGGGCATCCACACAACTGTCCTTCTTATGACAATGTCCATGCTATTGGTGATGCCTGTGCCTGCCTTTGTAGCCCCAATTTCACTGGATGTATGGTTGCATTAGACTTTACTCAAGGTTTTGGTAGACAGGTGGGAGTTGAAAAATAACTTAGAATTGAGGGTTATTCTGCCTCCCTTATACCCCTGGGATGGCTTTGTCCACCTGACTTTCAAGACTCCAGCTTCTTGTTGTGCTGCTCAGCTGCCACCCGTCTCTCACCTTCCTCCCTTTCCCCTCTTCTGTGCTCATCACCACATCCACAGCCACCCTTTAATTTCCTGTGTTGAGTGGTTTAGCTATTTCGCCCTTTCATTTCCTTTTGACCTTTTCTGTTGTGTCCCACCTTCCACCTCTAAGATCAAGATATTTAACTTGAAGTTTCTTCTTTAAGAGGAGCTCTGGTAGCAGATTTTTAGCTGTTAGTTTTGCATCCTCCTGCTTCAAGAAAGCATCTGATACTCAATGCTCCTTATAACTATTCGCATTGCCATCAAGTCGACTCTGATTCATAGCGACCCCTCCTTGGGTTTCCCAGGTGGTATCACTACAGAAGTAGATTGCCCAAACTTCCTTCTGAGTAGCTGGTGGGTTTGAACTGCCAGCCTTCTGGTTAGTGGTCAAGGTTTTATTCTACTCTTACATCTCCTGTAAAAGAATAATAATAATAATAATACTCCTGGAGACATGACTGGAAAGGCATCTATTTATTTTCATATATCAGGTCCTGATTCAGTGTGATCACAGGAGGAAACATTTTAGGCTAAGGGGAAAGCTGACAGAAAGTGCTGTAAAATCTTCATCATTTTATTTTCTGGAGAAGGGAGGTAAATGTGTCAGGGCCTCTTCATCATTAAACCAGTCTCCAGGGTGCTTAAATATCTGCCACACAGTGCTAGCTGGAGAGAAACAAAATTTTCGAAATTGCCAAAAGGAGAAGAAAAAAAAATGAAGATGACAATGACAGAGTGAGATCTTAGTTACTGGAAAAATAGAGAGCTCATATGGGAGACAGCACTCTGCATGTGCTCTCTGCTAGGTTCCTTGCAGATTCTTGTTTCATACATTTTAAAAAACTATTCTGAAAGCATCAAGGTAAACTTACAGAATATTTTCAATGGTTATTATGAGACTAGTGAATTTATCTGGAAACTGTGCTAAATCATTGAATGTATGTACTTTGCTCTGCTGGGTCGCCATTATAGATAATTTAATTCTAAATACAATACTGTAATTAAGAATTTTAAGGAGCAATAATAGCAGTAGCGGCAAAAATTATAGTTACTGCCACTCACTTAGCATTTTTTAATGCTCTAGAAGAATCTCTTTCTTTGTCTTCGAGTTGATTCTGACTCATGGCAACCCCATGTTCGTCAGTGTAACACTGCTCCAAAAGGTTTTCATTAGCTATTTTCCTTTTTGTTTTTTAAGTAGATCACCAGGACTTTTTCCCAAAGTGCCTCAACAGAGTTGTTTTCTACCTAAAAAATCAACTGAATAGAATCATATTTTTTTGAATTTAAGGAGCCCCACTGAATTGTACCTGTCTTCCCTACCTGGATTTTGAAAGCACTGAAAAATTTGCAAAAGGGCAAGGCAGACTATACTGGTCAAACTGGTATTGGAAAATGTCTCTTAAATGTGAGGTTTCCCACTGCTTCATGAAAGCCAGTATTAGATCCTGGCACCACTGGACTGAGACAGGCCTTCCCTGTGGTCTGCTCCAGTGAGCTGCAGGTATAGAGGAGAGAGAAGCATGAGTGCCTCTTCTTTGCAAGCTGCTCATTCCCAAAAGGAAGTACAGTGAGGACTGTACATGGCCAGCTTTCCTTTCTAAACTCTCTGATTAGACCACATTACTCTTCTCTGTCTGGGAATGAGTAAGGGAGCAGCGTAAATCCAGGGGTATCATGCCAGTGGAGTCCTCTCTATATGGAAGGAAAGAGCAGAGTGGCAGAAGAGGATTCCCCACCACCACCATTGTCACCACACTTTGCCACTCTGCAGCACTTCATTCTCAGCCTGTGAGCTTTGGTCTCCATTATGTAGGTTGCATAAGATAATATGTGAAAGGCATTGGTGGTTCAGTGGTAGAATTCTCACCTTCCATGTGGCAGACCTGGGTTTCATTTCCAGCCAATGCACCTCATGCATGGCCACCACCAGCCTTCAGTGTTGGATTGTGTGTTGCTGTGAGGCTGAGCAGACCAGTCGTGCTTCCAGACTAAGACAGGCCAGGAAGAAAGACCTAGTAATCTATTTCTGAAAATTGTTGTTGTTGTTGTTATGTGCCATCAAATTGGACCCGACTTATAGTGACCCCTCCTTGGGTTTCCGAGGCAGTATCACTACGGAAGTAGATTGCCCCATCTTCATAGGCTAATGAAAACCCTATGGAGCACAACAGTCTTATCCACAACTGATCATGGAGAAGGCCTAGGACTGTGGAGTGTTTTGTTCCATTGTATATTTGAGTTGCCAAGAGTCGAGGATCAACTTAATGACAGTTCAGAACACTACTGACACCTTTGATATCAGGAAGTCTATTGCCATATATCTGCTAATTAAATTATATGAAGTTTGATATTTTCACAAAATTATTAGAATGTTTATACTTTTATGAAGAGTCATTAGTAAACACACAGTAAAGTAATAACATGTAATTTGATTCCAAAAATATTCCTAATAATGGAAGTTCCCTAGAGTCTACAAACAAGAAACCTTCTCTGGGTAATGTCATGTGTTTATATTTGAAGCTATGTCTAAATACGTATAACTTTTATTACCATTTTCAGTGAATCTGTCACTGATGGCTATCATATGAATCACTTAAAATACGTGAAATTGAGATCTCTTACAAGCACTTAAAATAGGCATTCTTTCTAAAGTATACAGTAACAATAACAAGGAGTCTGTATTGAATATTTTCTTCATACGTATTTTTTCATTTGACCTGAAAACAACTATGGAAAGTTTATATTGAGGCCTCTTCTCAGATGACCATTTGTGGTGTCATCAGTTCTGATTCATGGTGACCCCGTGTGTGTGACAGTAGAACTGTGCTCCATAGGATTTTCAGTGGCTGATTTTTCAGAAGTAGAGAGCTACAGGCAGTCCCCAGATTATGAATGAGTTCCACTCCTAAGTCTGTCTATAAGTCAAATTTGTGCTTAAGTCAGAACGGGTAGGTATGGTTCATACCTAATGTTAGTTAAATGTTTGCCTTAATATATAATACATAGTGTACCTCTCTATGTATATATAGTGTATAATATAGACTTCCAGATACACTAAAACATCTTAACATAATAACACAATAATAACATTAATAGTTTGATGTGCATTACAAAGTAGCACAGTTGGTTATTATAAACCATTGTATGTACCTTATATTTTTAATATTATAGTAGTCTTTATGGAGTAGGGGGTTGGTTCATAACTATGTGTTGTACATAAGTCAGACATTTGTAACCTAGGGACTGCCTGTATTGAAATATATATAGGTTAAGTAACTTGTTCAAAGTCAAATAGCAGATAAGTGGTAAATTCATACACCAAAGTTCTTGCTGTTTGATCTCTAAGATATACTGAAAAGAAGCCATGCCCTAACCATTCCTAAGTCTGGTAACCAACAGAATACCTTCATATTTATCTTTCTTCCTAATGACTACCATGAAAGTTTTGGCTATTCTTGGAAACTTTGCAGGATTGCTCAAAGATGAAGCTGGAATTCTCTAATCAATACACAGAGCTTGGTAATAAAAATGGGAGTTATCAGAGTACTTCTTTGTTGTAAGAAATTTAATAGTAATAGTTACTACTTTAAAAATTAGTATTTCTAACTCTTACCTGATTTAGAAGATGTACAAGAAGTTATTTTACTGACTTGTCTGGACTCATTAAGATTCTGTATCTCAAATTGTTAAAAGAGTGGATGTGGACAGGAAACCCTGAATGTGGAGGCCAACTTTTCTGGAGAAGGGGAATCCTTGACTTCATGTAGCCTTCAAGAATAAGTGTAGTTCAGGCTAGAACAAATACTGAAAAAAAGTTCATTAAGTGATTAAAAACAATTATATTTTCCCATCAAAATTTTGCTTCACTATAAAGTACTAAAAGCATTTTTGTAATCTAATTTTTGAAAACTGAACATTTTCAAGTGCTTTGATAAATAAAATTAGTTTCTGTGAACATTCTGAGTAATAAGAAACATATGAACATGAGCACAAATGATGTAATGAAAATGAATATTCATAGCATTGAATTATGAATATTCATAATATTTATATTGCGTGAAGGTGAATAACTTAAAGGCTATTCCTCTTCTACTCAGAACTCTTTTTTGTGATCACTGTATTGGATGTTGATACAGAGTTTTTAAACTCACCCCCGTATTATATAGCCCATTCACAATTGTTGGTGCAATGATAAGAAAGTCTTTTCATTTCTAAAAATGGACTCTACCTCTTAGAAGTGCCAGCAAATTACTTCTGATTCTGTTTCAGCAGCTAAATATGCAGAATGACCCTTTTCCCGCCATCCTATGTGACAACTCTTAAAATACACTTGACTGCTCACCAGAAGGCTGGTGGTTCAAACCCACCAGCTGTTCCTCGGAAGGAAGGTTGGGCAATCCTACTTCCGTAGTGATACTGCCTCAGAAACCCAAGGAGGGGACGCTATGAGTCGGGGCCGACTCGACAGCAAACAACAACAACAACAACAACAGTATTTATTTTGCTCTTTATCATGGTTAAGCTTGTGTAGGAGGAGACTGGCACAAAAGTTCCCTTTTGCTTTGAGGTGGAAGGGTGAAGGTAGAGACTTTTACTTGGGTTCAGACTGCAAACAGAATGCTTTGGAAAACACAACACTTGGAGACTAGCACAGTCCACCTGACAGTGCTATTAAAGTAGTGTAGAAAAAAAGCTTCATAGATTTAAGATCACTTTTCCCCAGGATTCTGTCTGTGCACTCTTCTTTCCTCACTCAACACACTCTCTTTAGGGATAATCCTGTTAATACTCACCACCAATTAAAAAAAAAAAAAAAAACTCACTACCTACGAGTTGGATCTGACTCATAGCGACCCTTCTTTGGGTTTCTGAGGTGGTATCACTATGGAAGTAGATTGCCCAACCTTCCTTCTGAGGAACGGCTGGTGGGTTTGAACCACCAGCCTTCTGGTTAGCAGTCAAGTGCCTTAGGCACTACGCCACCGATTTCTCTGCGTTCCCCTTTAGCCTTAACTTTTACGTCTGACTTCTTCTTTGCTGTCTCCACTTGCACATTTTACCAAAATCATAAATTCAACATGACACAAATTCATCATTTTTTCCCTTCCATACTTGCTTTTCCTTCTGTTTCATTTCTTACTGAGCAGGTCTTCCATTCATCCAACCACTTAAACTTGATATTTGAGAAACCTGTTTTGTTCTTTGTTACTCTCACCCTACATATCTAATCCACCAAAAACAGAACAAAGCAAACCTCTATTTTAGCTTCTAAATAGCTTGCAAAGCTCTTACCTCTCTCCATCCTGACTGCACCAATTCTGGGCTAAGCTCCTATCGCTCTTAGCCTGCATGGTTGCCAGTCCTGCATCATGCAGCTCCCCTGTCTACTTCCCCAGCTTATTGTTTTCTGTTCCCCTCCCTCTCCCTCTATACAGGCTTCAGATGGGGTCTTTTACTTCCTTGCTTATCTCTTGATCTTTTCTAATTTAGGAGTTCTGGGTGGCACACACAGTTAAGTGTTCAACCACTGGTCTTGACCCACACAGAGGTGCCTCAGAAGGAAGGCCTGACAATCCACTTCTGAAAGGTCACAGCCTTGAAAAGTTTATGGAGCAGTTCTGTTCTGCACACATGGGGTCACCATGAGTTAGAATTGACTTGACACCTTTCCCCCCCCCCAAATTAGATAATTAGATCTTTCTGTGCACACTTCCTTCTGAGAGAAATGTTCCATCTTGACTTGGCCATTCTTAGGGATGTCTTCCTTGGCATTTCAGAAAAGCTGAAGTGTCCAGTTATAGTCTATAATAACACCCTGAATTGCTTAAATCACTCTTTTGCGGTTGCAGTTGCAGTTGCAATACAGTGGCTGCCTTCTCAGATCAACTGTCAACTCTGTGAGTGAAGGACAACCTTTTATCATCACTTTCTCAGCTCAGTGTCTGAAATATGCCAGGCAATCAGTGCATAATTGTTGAATAAATAAATCATCAGTCATTGAACTAAGCTTGGATGAATCGGTTTGCCTTTACCCCAGCAAAGAGGAAGGAAGACCACAAAGTCTGATCTCTCTAAGAAGGATTGGGTTAGTTTGGGCTTTTGCCAGTTAGAAGCATATTTTTTATTACTTTTTTTTTT
>NW_006921734.1:5058373-5063245 GCF_000298275.1 Orycteropus afer afer
GTGGCTTACACTCAAAAAACTCACTGCCCTCGAGTCAGATCCAACTCATAGTGACCCCTCCTTGGGTTTCTGAGGTGGTAGAAGTAGATTGCCCAACCTTCCTTCTGAGGAGTGGCCGGTGAGTTTGATATCTAATGTCATTTGATGTTAAATGACTTTGAGTAGATGTCTAGACGCTACTCATTCACTGCTGTTGAGTCAATTTCAACTCATAGCAGCCCTCCTTGGGTTTCCGAGGCAGTATCGCTATGGAAGTAGATTGCCCAACCTTCCTTCCAAGGAGTAGCTTGTGGATTTGAACCGCCAGCCTTCTGCTTAGCGGTCAAATGCCTTAGCGACTGCCACCAGAGCTCTGGACCACACCTAATCTATCAGGCTATGCTAATGAAATGACTCTTGTGTAGGGGCTGACCAGGCCAGAAAGACCTACTTCTTGCTATCAACCAGATGATATCAATCTACCTCAGAAGAGAGAGTTTGGAATTTGAATTATGTGATGAGACCTCTGATTCAAGCTCTGGACACTGAGACTCGATGGGCTTCCTGGATGGTGATAGATAGTAGTGCATGTGTGAGAATTACATGTCCTTTGGGACATGGAAGCTCTGCTTTGGGAATGCTCCCAGATTTTGCCCCCTGAATCTTTTCTTTATGCTGATTCTTAGTTGTATTCTTTATAATAAAGCTATAGTAGTAAGTGTAACATATTTCCTGAGTTCTGTAAATTGTTCTAGCAAATTATCAAACCCAAAGGAGTAATAGGAGCCAGCAGAAATTAAAGAGGCCTGGAGATTCCCAAATTTATGACTGGTGTCCTGAAAGTTACCCCCAAATCTGTAGGCAGTAGGCCTAGAGTAAGGGGGAACACTTGCAATTCCTGAGCTTATTATGGCTGTCATCCTGAAGGGGGTAGTGGGAAAACCCTCAATTTATACCCAACACATATGAAGTGAGGGTGAGATATGAAGCTTATAAAGGTCAGAGGAAGAAGTGCTACATGTACTGCTGAAGTCAGAATGGAAGTAGAACAGCAAAGAACAGAATTGTTAAATTAATTTGGTTTGGTTAGCATATGTATATTTGGTGTTGGAAAAGTGAATTTGACTTATTTCACACACAATGGACAGGTTTATCTTTCCTTTAATAAACTTTTTGATCATCAAAATTTTTATTTATTGAGAGTTGTGTTTTAGGTATCACACACAAACAGAATAAAGATAGTTGGATATTCCCAGGCATACTCATTTACTAGGGCCTGCCATAACAAAGTACCACAAACGAGGTGTCTTAAAACATAGTTCAACCCGTAACATTGGGTTTGTTGCTATGTTATTACATGTGTCATATTTTATGGTCATTGATTTCTTCAACTGTGAAATTACAATATTTATCTAAAATAATTTTTTTCAGGATTAAATGAAATAATGTGAGACGAATCTAGAGCAATGCTTGACACATTGTCAAATCCAAAACCAAACCCAAAGCCTTCAACTCAATTCTGACTCATAGTGATCCTATAGCACCAAGTAGAACTGCCCCATAGGTTTTCCAAGGCTGTAAATCTTTTTAGAAGCAGACTCCATGACAACAGGTGGTTTTTTTTTTTTTTTTTTTTTTTTTAAAATAAGTGGGTTAATTGTGCAAAGCTTTGTTTTGTGTTTGAGCTGTGGAGACCAGTACTTGCTTTCAAGGCACTTCTGATCTACTTGGTGACTGGGGTGTGTACAGGAGAAAACATGATTTGTAATAGTGGGCCACTTGTCAGAAGATAACAGTAAAAGCCAATTGAGATTAGAAGTAGGCACTGTTCCAAGAGGAACTGAGTATCTTCTGAAGGGAAGACTCTTTGGAAGGATTGACACTGGAGAAGAATGGGAAGACAGTATGCCATACGGAGAGACAAACAATGCCAAGCTCCAGAGACAGTTATTGTTACCTGTTATCAAGTATATTTCAACTCATGATGACCTCATACATGCAGAGTCGAACTGTTCTTCAGGATTTTCAAGGTTGTGACCTTTTGGAAGAAGACAGTCAGGACTGTCTTTCAAAACACCACTAAGTGGGGTATAACTACCAACATTTCTGCAAGTAGGTGAGTGTTTAAACACTTATGCCACCCAAGGACCTTTTCCAGAGACCATAAGCAAACAAAACACTGATACTTGGAGATAGCCTGGCTGCTGCCAAGGATTTCTTAGAGGAAATATTACAGGATTTCACAATGGGAATAGATGGTTGAAGTTCTTGACTACCAGATCAAGAGTTTTGACTTTATTTTGTCCTATATGTAACAAAAGGAGCTTTGATGGCATGGTGCCTAATACATTTGACTGCTAACCAGAAGGCTGGCAGTTCAAACCCACCAGTGACTACTTGGAAGGAAGATTGGGCAATCTACTTCAGTAGTGATACCACTTCGTAAATCCAAGGAGGGGTCACTAACAGTCAGATCAGACTCAACAGCAGTAAGTTTGGTTTTTGGTATATATAACAGAAGGAACTGGTAATGGTTAGATGCTTGGCTGCTAACCAAAAGGTCAGCAGTTTAAATCCACAAGCCTTCTACACAGGAGAAAGATGTAGCAGTCTGCTTCTGTAAAGATTTACAGCTTTGGAAACTCTATGGGACAGTTCTCCTCTGTCCTATAAGTCACTCTAAGTTAGAACTGACTCCATGACAACAGGTGGGTTTTTTTTTGTTTTTCTTTTTAAAATAAGTAGCAGAGAAGTGGGAAGCCCAAGGTTGATGGTGGCTGGATCCAGGTAAAGGGAAGGAGAGAGCCCCCACCCAAGGCAGGAAGTGGGAAATCCAGGGCTGCTGACAGCTGGATCCAGGTAAGGGGAGGGAGGGTCCCCCAACCCAAGGCAGGAAGAGGGAAGCCAGGGCTGAGAGGGGAGAGCAGAGCGGTTTGGAACAGCTAAGGGAGACTAATTTGTCTGTCAAGTTTGTTGTACTGTGGTGGCTTGTATGTTGCTGTGAGGCTTGAGGCTGTATATCAACAATACCAGCAGTGTTGCGCATGGTGGACGAGTTTTAGCAGAGCTTGCAGACTGAGACAGACTTGGAGGGAGGAATATGCCATCCACTTCTCAAAGAATTGGCCAGGGAAAACCTTATGAATAGCAGAGAGAAACTGTCTGATACATTACTGGACAACTTTGTGGATGCCTTGAGACGTTGTCTGACACAGTGCTATAGGATGAGCTCCTTAGGTCAGAAGGCACTCAAAATATGACTGGAAAAGAGCTGCCTCATCATAGTAGAACTGATCATAATGATATGGATAAAGTAAAGCTTTGGGGACCTCCATTTGCTGATATGTCACTACTCAAACTGAGGAGTAATAGCTGCAAACATTCATTAATAATTGGAATATGGAATGTATGAAGTATGACTCTAAGAAAATTGAAAATTATCCAAAAGGAAAAGGAAAGCATAATGATTGATATCCTGGGCATTAGTCAGCTGAAATGGACTGGTTTTGGCCATTTTGAATCAGATAATCATATGATCCACTATACTACTGAGAATGAAAAATTGAAGAGACATAGCATGGCATTCATCATCACAAAGAATGTTTCAAGATCTGTCCTGACGTACAATGCTGTCAGTGATAGGATAATATCCATACACCTACAAAGAAGACCAGTTAATACTACTATTATTCAAATGTATGCACCAACCACCAAAGCCAAAGATGAGGAAATGGAAGATTATTACCAACTTCTGCAGTCTGAAATTGACCAAACATGCAATCAGGATGTGCTGATTATCACTAGTGACTGGAATGCAAAAGTTGGAAACAAAGAAGAATCTCCGGTAGTTGGAAAATTTGGCCTTGGTGATAGAAATAATAATGGATATTGGATGATAGGATTTTGCAAGGCTAACAACTTATTTATGGCAAATACTTTTTTCTTTTTCTTTTTTTTAAGAGCTTGTTTTATATTCAATGTTATGTGTACATTTAGTTTCATTCCCCATTTACCATGTCCGACCCTAACCCAGTCTCCTCCCCTCCCTACCCTGTAACCCTCCCCCTGTGCCCCTCATATTTATGCCCTCCTGTTTGTCTTGAGTTTTCCTCTATTTGAATGTTTGTCCTCTGGTGTCCCATGGTCTATTGCTCTAAGGGATGTATTACCACAGAGTATGTGGGTGCATCATCCTGGATTGAGTGTTCTGCGTGTACATCTTGTTAACTATTGGGCTGAGAACTAGCCCCTGGAGGTGCATTTTTTTCCAGGTGCAGAACTTATTCCAGGGCCATAGTATTGGGGATCTCACCAGATTTCATCTGACCAGTAATTCTTGTCATGCAAATACCTTTTTTTAAGAACACAAATGGCAGCTATACACATGGACTTTGTCAGATGGAGTAAAAAGGAATCAGATTGTCTACATCTGTAGCAAGAATAAATGGAAAAGCTGAATATTTTCAGCCAAAACCAGGCCAGTAGCTGATTGTGGAACAGACCATCAACTGCTTATACGCAAATTCAATTTTAAGATGAAGACAATTAAAACAAGTCCACAAGAGCCAAAATATGACCTTGAATATATCCCTCCACAATTTAGAGACCATCTAAAGAATATATTTGATGCATTGAACACCATTAACCAAAAGCCTGAGGAACTGTGGGATGACACCAAGAGCATCATCCATGAAGAAAGCAAAACGGTCATTAAAAAGTCAGGAAAGGAAGAAAAGACCAATATGGATGTCCGAAGAGACTTTGAAACATGCCCTCGAATGGAGAGTAGCTAAAGCAAATGGAAGAAATAACAAGATAAAAGAGCTGAACAGAAGATTTCAAAGAGCAGTTCAAGAAGACAAATTCAGTTATTGTAATGAAATGTGCAAAGAC
>NW_006921734.1:5064765-5072921 GCF_000298275.1 Orycteropus afer afer
CTTTTGGGTTGTGGTGCTGGTGAAGAATGCTGAAAGTACTATGGACTACTAAAAGAACTAACAGATCTGTCCGTGAAGAAGTGCAGCTGGTATGCTCCTTGGAAGAGAGAATGGCCAGACTTCCTCTCACCTACTATGGTCATGTTCTAAGAAGGAGCCATTCTCTGGAGAAGGATATTATGCTTGATAAAGTGGAGGGTCAACAAAAGAGGGGAAGGCCCTCAACAAGAGGTATTGACACAGTGGCTGCAATGATGGGCTTAGGTATGGTAGGGATTATCTAGCTGGCACAGGACCAGGCAGTGTTTCATTCTGCTGTGCATTGGGTTGCTGTGAGTTGGAGACGACTGGACAGCCTCTAACAACAACAGCAAACAGAGAGCCACTAAATACTGCTTAACTGAGAATAATAATTTAAAAATACATTCTTTGTGAAGATTAATCTTATAGTATGATAAAGATAAATTGGACCGAGAGGATGATCAGAAACCAGATAAATGTTATCTGCAAAAATATTGGCATCAAGTCTATAGTTGCAAGTCTATAGTTGGAAAGATAATAATGGAAGCTTAAGGAAAATAATGGAACTTGAGCATGATTCTTTGAAGAAAAAGTTGAAAAAAATGCAGAAGTCATGCTTGAACTTCCACAGGTATGGTAGAGATGTCCTGGAAAAATAATAGTGGCCCAAAAGAAACAAGCAAGTTAAGGGGAACTTAAAAAATGTGTGTGTGTGTGTGTGTATGTGTGTGTGTGTATCGGGGAAGATGGTGAGTGCAGTTTGAAATATATTTTTCAAGTTAGCAATGCTCTATCCATGTAGAAACAGAGACAATTGATGATATAGTTAAATTAGAGATAATTGATGAATTAGAGACAATTTTAACTTATGATTAATACCATTATAGAAGATATATATTTCAGAGTCATTCTCAAAGAGGTAATTCCTGAATCCAAGCAAATTAATAGGCAGAAGTAGAAAGAGGACAGGGGTCATAGTATTGAATTTCAAACAGATCCCGTTGATAACTTATATTAAAAAAAAAAAAAAAAGGATTTTAAGGCTTTTCCCAAAAATTGTTCTGTTGCTGTTGTTGGCTCTGAGTCATGTCAACATTATATATAACGGAACGAAACATTTCCTGGTCTTGTGCTGTCTTCATGATCATTGATATATTTGAATCCATTGTTTTTCCCACTGTGTCAATCCACCTCATTGAGTGTTTCCCTCATTTTTCTGACCCTCTGCTTTACCAGATGTGATATTCCTTTCTAGTTATCGCTCTTTTCTGATGAAGTGTCCAAAGCAAGTGAGCCAACATCTCATCATTCTTGTTTCTAAGGAGCATTCTGGTTGTATTTCTTCTAAGACTGACTTGTTTATTTGGGCAGTCAATGGTATATTCAGTTGTCTTTGCTAACACCACAGTATAAAACTATCAATTATACTTCTATCTTCCTTTTTCATTGTCCAGCATTTACAGGCATATGAGGTGAGTGAAAAGGCTGTGGCTTGGGTCAGGCACACCTTGGTCATTGGTTTAGTTACCTAATACTGGGGGGAAAAAGTGTTTGCTATCCAATCAACAGAATAGGACTGCACCAAAAGAGGGTTGAGGAATCTACTTCTGTAGTGATACCACCTTGGAAACTCAAGGAGGGGTCACGTGAGTTGGATCTGACTGGAGGGCCGTGAGTTGATAGGGTTTCTAAGGCTGTAAAACTTTATGGAAGCAGACTGACACATCTTTCTCAGTGGAACAGCTGATGATTGCCAACGTTTCAGTCAGCAGCCAAGCACTTAGCTGCTGTGCTACAAGTACTCCTTTATCTAGCACTGCTGTAGCAGAAATATGACAAGTGGATGGCTTTAAGGAACAGAAACCCATTTTCTCACAATGTAGGAATTTGCAAGTCCAGAATCAGGGTGCTGGTTCTAGGGGAAGGCTTCCTCTTTCTGTAAGCTATGAGGCAAGGTCCTTGTCTCTTCAGCTTCTGTTCCTTGACTCCTTGGTGATCTTCCTGTGGCATGATATCTGTCATCTTCCTCCTTTGCTTACCAGCTTGCTCATTTAATTTCTTTTATACTTCCAAGGAGATTGACTTAAAATACACCCTCTACTAATACTTTCTCTTTAACATACCAAAGAAAATCCCTTCACAAATGAGATTATAACCACAGGTATAGGGGTTAGGATTTACAATACATATTTTTTGGGGACACAGTTCAACTCATAACAGTCATCAAAGTGAAATATTTGTTTTTTTCTTCAACTTTAAAGAGGTCTTCTGCAACAAATTTGTCCAATGCACTACATCCTTTGATTTCCTGACTGCTGCTTCCATGGACACTTGATTATTGATCCAAGTAGAATGAAATCACTGACAACTTCAATTTCTTTTTCATTTGGCCTACTGGTGTTAATTGGTCCAGTTGTGATAATAAGGTCAGAAGAGATTTAATGGGGGAAGGAATTACAGAAAAATAATTGAGACAGTAAATAGTACAAAAGGACTTTTAAGCAAAATATTTCCTCAACAGAAATTTTATTATTGGAAACATAAGATAGGGAATTGAGATTTAGGGATATATTTTAGGATGCACATTTCTTCCTTGCTTTCCATCTTGAGTCAGGGAGAGGTTGTACCATAGTCATGTAGGGGCTTTGGAAAAACTACTTCTCTTTTAATCTTTTATGCAGAAATGTCTCTCCACATTTGTGACTTGGACAGTATTACTTCATTCCCAGGTGATCAAAGCACTTGAGTTTTGGAGAATATTTAAGACAGAATAATAGTCCCTCAAAATGACCAATTTCTAATCCCTACTCAGAACCCCAAAAATGTTGATGTTAGTCTATATAACAAAAAGGAATTAAGACAGCAGATGGAATTAAGATTGTCAAGCATTCTTCACCTTGATATAAGGGAAGATTATCCTGCCTTATCCATGAGTACCCACTGTAATCATTGGGAATCAGAGAGATGGCAGTGCCAGAAAGACTCAGAGGAATATTGCTGGCTTTGAGGATGGAGGTAGAGGGTCGTGAGCCAAGGACTGTGGGCATCTTCTAAGAGCTGGAAAAAAGGTAAGGAATAGATTCTTCCCTTTAGCCTGCAGAAAGAATGCAGCCCTGATGACCCCTTGATTTTAGTGCAATGAGGCTCATCTTGGACTTCTGACCTCCAGAACTGTGAGATAATAAGTTTGTGTTGCTTGTTACAGGAGTCAGAGAAAATTAATTGCCAGAGATAGTGCTGTTGTTTTCTCCTTGCTGGCCACTAGCAAAATCTCACCCAGGCAGGAGGGGATTCAATGCCCTGGGCTCAGGAATAATGCTCTGTTCCCAAAGTGTTTTTAGTTGATCTGTGAACAGAGAGTAACAGAAAAATTTAATGTTCCCTCTTTCGCTGAACCTCTCTATCATCCAAATTTAAAATTACTTCTAAAATCATGAATTATATTTTTTCACATGGTACCATTAAGGGAGATTTGAACCATAGACTAGACCTGAGGGTGAGGAGTAATCCAGGTTTTGTGGGATGGAAAACTATAAAAATTTAGGGGTTTTATTTAAGGGGTAGAATGGACATTTAGGTATTATAGTGAACATATATTTAGAAGGAGAAAGCAACAAGAAAAATTGTAAACATAAACAGGTAAGTACTACTAATATAAAAACATTTAGAAAAATAATATTTTTTATTAATCAGGTGGATGGCATGTCTGTGTAAAACTTTTTTTCTCCTCCAGTAAGTTTTGACTGCATAATCTTTATCTCTTCATATGAGGATGATTTTGTAATAACACTTTCTGCAGAGAGAAGAGAAAGATAATTCAATCTTTCTTCTACATGGCTCATCAATATCTGTTTTTGCTTTTTATTTATTGATAGTTTGGAAGTTTTACTTTCAGTCTCACAACTAATTATTAGTAATGCAATGTAGGTATTAAAGATTGCTGAAAACTCCCATCAAGTGTCTTTATAATATGAGCTAGAAGATTTAGAACATTCCACAGTCCAGCTGCTGACTTCATACATTTCAAACTTGTCTTCTCCACCACCCACATTCATTCACATTCAGGCACCACAGGACACTTTCATATCTCTTTAGAACCTCTGGCTCTGCAATTCTGTTTCCTCATACCAGGTGTGTGATGAGTCTGCACAGTGGATGGTAGCATATTTCTGGATGCCCTTCTATACCAGGACAGCTATCAGAGTCTTAACTACACAATGAAGTGACTGTGGACGACATAATTTCAGCCCACTAAACCCAAACTAAACGTATCCCCAACTTTGGCTTTCCCTTCTGTGAATCTCACAGTGCCTCTACCTTCTACCACCATCCAGTCCAAAGAAGATTGTTGTGGTGAGTATGAAAGAATGCAAAGAGACAGCCGTTTGAAGCTATTGCATTGAAAATCACTCACTTTTACAAATCTTACTGAAACATATGACTAGGTGAACACATGATAACCCCTACCCTCTACCTCTCCATCCTCTACTTCTCTACCCTTGCCCAGGACTTTGCAAGAAACCCCTGTGAGTGAAGGGTCTGTATGCTAAGTTTTTGGGCTTCTATGTAAAAGTATCTCTGATGGAACATGACTGCACATGCTGGCAGGATGCTATAATAATTTGATTTTGAAGTTTTCCAATCCAAGATTCTGAAATTCCAAATTTAGAAGAAAATGTTGTTGTTAAGTGCCGTCGAGTCGTTTCCAACTCATAGCGACCCCATGCACAGAAGAACGAAACACTGCCCGATCCCACGCCAGCCCCACAATACCTGCTATACTTGAGCCCATCATCGCAGCCACCGTGTCAATCCATCTTGTTGAAGGCTTCCCCTCTTTCGTCGACCCTCCACCCTACCAAGCATGACATCCTTCTCCAGGGAATGGTCCCTTCTGACAACATGACCAAAATAGGTGAGACAAAGTCTGGCCATTCTTGCTTCCAAGGAGCATTCTGGCTGCACTTCCTCCAGGACAGATCTGTTAGTTCTTTTAACAGTCCATGGTACTTTCAGCATTCTCCGCCAGCACCACAACTCAAAAGCATCAACTCTTCTTCGGTCTTCCTTATTCATTGTCCAGCTCTCACATGCATACGAGGCAATTGGAAATATCATGACTTGTGTCAGGCGCACCTTAGTCCTCAATGAGATATCCTTGCTCCTCAGCACTTGAAACAGTTCCTTCGCAGTTGACTTTCCCAATGCTACATGTCATCTATTGTCCTGACTGCTGCTTCCGTTGGCATCGATTGTAGAACCAAGCAACATGAATTCTTTGACAACTCAATCTTCTCTCCATTTATTTTGATGCTGCTCATTGGTCCAGTTGTGAGGATTTTTGTTTTCTTTATATTGAGATGTAATCCATACTGCAGACTGTATTCTTCAACCTTCATCAGTAGGTGCCTTAAGTCATCCTCACTTTCAGCAAGCAAAGTTGTATTGTTAGAAGAAAATAAGAAACATAAGTTATACCCCATGATCAAAATATTGATTCTCATAGGCTCATTCCTCAACCTTGAAAGCCTCAGCATTACAACAGGGAAAAAGCTTACAGCTCTGCTTCTGTCTAAAGAATTATTTATTTTTTTAATTTTAATTTTATTGTGATTTGGGTAAAAGTTTACAGAGCAAATTCATCTTCCATATAGCAGTTCACATACACTTTGTCTCATGGCATTGACTATAATCTCCCACAATACAACAGCTTTCCTTCCACTTCCTCCCCATAGTTACCTCTTCCTGTATCCTTCCCTCCCATGCACTCCTGGCCCCCAAGCTGTCTCCCTGTAGAGCACAGCCCTTCTATTCTCCAATGATTGACCTTTCCAAGGAGTTTATCTACCTAATGTAAATGCTCAGATCATATGCCTGTCTTTTGTTTGTCTGGAAACCACAAGAGAGGGTTCAATTCCAGACCTGAAGAGCAGCTAGGGGCCATAGCCTCAGGGGTCCCACCAGGCTCCATCAGATCAGCAAACCTGGTCCATTTTTTTATGATTCTGAGTTTTGCTCCACATTGTTCTCCCACTCTCTCCAGGATCTCCTGCATAGATCTCCCTCTGAGTGGTTGACACTGATAGACAGGCACCATCTAGTTCTCTGGTCTCGTAGTCGTATAGGCTGAGGATTGTGTGGTGTACTAGTCCCTTGGACTAACTGTTTCCATGTGTCTTTTTTTTTTTTCATTCTTCTTTGCTCTGGACGAGGAGAGACCCATCGTTGCATCTACATGGCTGCTTGCAAGCTTTTAAGATTCCAGTATCTACTTGCCAAAGTAGGATGTGGAGCAATGTTTTTGTGTAATAGGTTGTGCCAATTGAACTTGATGTCCCCTGTGACCATGGTCCCAAGCCCACAGGTCCAACTACTCACTCCCTCTGGGTAGCTGGCTGTGGCCAAGAAGTGACTACAACCTTGTCCCTTGTGAGCTCTCTTATATACCTGGGAATTCTTACAGAACGTACTAATACACTTGTAGAAACATTGTGTGCCAACCATATACATGGTCATGGGCAGGCTCCCTCATGCACAGACATACCTAATCTTTTACCTGTCTACCCATCTATCCACCCATAAATCAGTGTTTGCCATCACTGACAATACAGTACTGTATGTGCAAAAGCGTTCATCTTTGTTGTCTGTACCTCCCAAGCACTTCTCCATGTATTGTTTGAAAAATGTTTTATGTATTTTTTGTCAATGTAACTAAGACATCCTTAAAGTTGCAATGAAGGCAGATATTTTCTTTTGTTTAATTTATTTTTGTTCACTTATTTTTATTTTAGCCATGGTTTGATTTATAGTAGGTCATTTTGCAAACCCTCACTCATTTGCCATTAAGCTAAATTTAAACATCAGAAGTTGTTTTAATATGAAAGAAAAGTAGAGAAAAAGGTTACCTGGAATGGGGAGGATGGGATGATGCAACAATATGTCTAATGTTAAGTAGAAGGAATAGAGCAGTGCTCTTTAGGCATAGGTGGAAAGTTTCACAGAACTGATGACTTGTTCTGCTGGAAGGAACCTTAAGGAACATCAGGCAAAATTCCTGCATCTTACTGTTAAAGAGGATGAGGTTCTAAGACAGAAAATGTTTCATCATTTTTGAGTAAGTCTTGTTACAGTTGGCACCCACGGAGTCGATTCTGATTCATAGAAACCCCATGTGACAGCATGGAACTGCCCCTTACTGTTTTCTTTGTTGTAATCTTTATAGAAGCAGATTGTCAGGTCTTTCTCCTGCTGGGTGGGTTTGAACCACCAACCAATTGTGCCACCAAGGCTCCTTCATTGTTTTTGTATATGTTCCTTTACTTACCTGTTGATAGTATGTACAAGCAGTTAATGAATTTATAAGAATATTTAATTCTTTTCAGATAGAATTTGGCAAATTTGATGATGATGTCTCTTAAAAGAGTACTTGGTGAAGCATAGGACATTTTAAGGCCAGTGAAACAATTCTGTATGATACTATAATGTTTGGCACACCATATTATGCATCTGCCAAACCTCAGATCTATACATGCAGTAAATGAACATTAATGTAAACTTTGGACCTTAGTTAATAGTAATAATATATCAATATTTATTCTTCACTTGTAACAAATGTACCACACTAATGCAAGATGTTAATAGAAGAAGAAACTGCAAACAATGGAGGATAGACTATATAGAAACTCTGTACTTTTTATGCACTTTGTTTTAATAAACCTAAAACTGTTCTTAAAAAATAAAATGTATGGGGAAGACATTGTTTGTTTAATAAATGGTGCTGGCAAAATTGGAGATCCATTTGCAAAAAAATGAAACAAGATTTGTACCTCACACCATTCACAGAAACGAACTCCAGATGGATCAAAGACTTAAATATGAAACCCAAAACTATAGTGTTCCTCAAGGAAAAACTAGGAGAAAATTTAAGGGTCCTAATATATGGCATAAATAGAGTATCAAGCATAATTCAAAATGCACAAACAACAGAAAAGAAACCAGATGATTGGGAAATTCTAAAGATTACATTTTTGTGTGCTTCCAAAGACTTCTCCTAAAGAGTCAAAAGAGAACCTACAGATTGGGAAAAAATATTTGGTAATAACATATCTGACAAGGGACTTATCTCTAGAATTTAT
>NW_006921734.1:5074451-5075706 GCF_000298275.1 Orycteropus afer afer
GAGCATTTACCTGAGGTAGATACACTCCTTGGAGAGAACAAGCCAGAGAGAAAGAAGGGCTGCTCAGGCACAGGGAGACAGCTCAGGGGGTAGGAGTGCATGGAGGGATGGTCACAGGGAAGCAGTACCTATCAGGAGGAAATGGGAGAGGAGATGTTGCATTGTGCTAAATTGTGGGCAATGTCATGAGACAAAGTGTATGTGATCTGCTGTATAAAAAGTGTATTTGCTCTGTAAATTTTCACCCAAATTACAATTTAAAAATAAATTAATAAATAAAATGTATTAAAAATAAAGCCAAGTGACTTCTAGAAAGATGAAGGAATAGGCAGACAAGCTACACAGACACTCTTCAACAAAGACAAGAGAGAGCAGTTGACAGAGATACAGAAAATAATCCTGGAGCCTTGAACTTTGAAAGGAATTATACAGAAGTGGATTAGGCACCAACTAGTGGAGAAACCTGAATGAAAATGGTGAGTACAGAAATGGTCAGAGCAGTGAACTGTCAGCTACTCTGTGAGGATCAACAGCCTGAATATTTCCAAGTGGTGTTGCAACCTGAAAATTGACCTAAAGATCAGCTCTGGTTGCCAATGGCTGTAGGGATGACTGCGTGGGTGACCTATGACTAGGAAAGGAAACAGCAAGGAGGGACACAGCCTGAGTTGTGTACTTTCTGCTGTCTAGCGGGTGCAACCATTTTGAATGTTTACAAGCAGTGGCCATTTTGGATATTTAAAGTGTCCAAGAATGCAGCCATTTTGAATATTTACAAGTGGTGGCCATTTTGGATTAAAGTGACAGCATTCTCATTTGGATTCCAGGGACCTAAGAATAGACTCTGTTTGCCAAGACCATCAGGGACATACGGGAGGCTGACAATGGGAAAGGGGCAAGTGGTGAGTGTATAAGTGCTGTCAACTAGTGAATAGAGGAACACAGCATAGTACCCTGCTTATGTAGGTAACATACAAAGAAAACAAAAATCATGGGCAAGTTACTCCAACATACCAATGAAATCACCAATTAAATATACACACAAGAATGACACAATGTCTCAAAGACAACAAAGCATCACAGTCCACACAAAGAAGCAAGATAAAGCAGGAGAAACAAGGGACCAGGTTACAGACCCAAAACACATCCCTGAGGAAGATGCAGCATTGGAACTCCCTGATAAGGAATTCAAAAGAATTATATTTAGATATCTTCAATGAATTGAGAGACAGATCATGGAAAGCACTGACAAAAT
>NW_006921734.1:5076561-5083134 GCF_000298275.1 Orycteropus afer afer
ACAAATGAGGACAACTATAAACCAAAAAGAGGGGAAAAATTATGTAGTTACAAAACTTCTAAATGGTAGGAAAGTAAAGACAATTACAAGATAGAACGGACTGTTGTAAACTTGGGAAGAAAACTATAAATCACAAGGTAACCTCAAAGAAAAATGATAAAGCTTCACATCAAAATAAAAAAGAGGACCAGCACAAACATTTAGCAAATACTAAAACAATAGCAATGAAGGAAGTGATAACACGATTCATAAATAAAGCGAGCTCAGCACAGAAAATTATATGGAACAAAAAAATCAACACCACAAAAAAACACATAACAAAAATGACAGCAACGAATTCATACTTGTCAATAATTACATATCTCTAAGATATGTAACTTATCTCTAAGATATGTAGAAAACTCCCATGTCACAACAGCAAAGGAATTAACAGTCCAATTGAAAAATTAGCAGAAGACATGAATAGACAATTCACTAAGGGAGATATTTAGGTGGCCAGCAAATACAAGAAGAGATGCTCATGATCATTGGCCATCAGAGAGATGCAAATCAAAACAGTGAGATACCATCTCACCCCAGCACTGATGGCAAGTTTCAAGGAGACAGAAACTAACAAATGCTAGTGAAGGTGTGGAGAGATTGGGACACTGCTGGTGGGACTGTGAAGTGAAACAACCACTGTGGAGAGCTATATGGTGATTCATTAGAAAGCTGGAATTGTAGATACCATTTGACCCAGCAATCTCATTACTAAGTATATATCCCAGAGAGGCAAGAGCCAAGACAAGAACAGATATACGCACACCCATGTTCATCACAGCACTATTTACAATAGCAAAAAAGATGGAAACAACCTATGTGCCCATCAGCAGAAGAGTGGATGACCAAACTATGGTACATACACATGCTGGAATGCTATACAGCACTAAAGAATAATGTAGAGTCTGCAAAACACCACATAATATGGATGAACTTGGAGGACATTATGCTGAGTGAAATAAGTCAATCTCAGAAGGACAAATCTAGTATTAGTTCATTGTTTGGAGGGTCAAGGGCAGGTTTATATATGGAGGGAAACTTTCTTTGTTGGTTGCCAGGGGTGGGAGGGGAAAAGAGGGAACATCAAAAAAAAAAAAAAAAGAGTGCATTGACTCATGTCACTTTAGTTCTGTACATTTCACTGTACATAAATTATATTTCAATCAAATGCATTTAAAAAAATAAAGCCAAGCCACTTCAGCTCACTTATGATTATTGTTTGTATGATCTGTGTGTTCTTTTTTATTTTCAACCTATTTGTCTCAGTGAATCCAGATTGCGTCTCTGTTAACAAATACTTAAAATTCTTGTACTTTTAAATAATAGCTAATCTGGGAACATTTTCTCCTGTAGAATTTCACCCAGTAAACAGAACTAATATATTTCTTGAGTTCAAACTGTTCACACTAGGATTAAACAAGCATTCTTGGTAGCATATGTAATGGTTAAAGAGAATTTTTTAGGCTTTATACCTTCTTCTATTCCAATTGCTTTCACAATATTTCATCCGGGGATTCAAGTTATTCTTGGAATTCTTGCTAAAACTCTTAGTCTCCTTAACATTGAGAAGGTAAATTGCAAATAAACCAAACAATTAACCTCAGATGCTGACAGGAACAATCCATGGACAGAGCTCTATAACACCACTTCAGTGATTTTTGAGAGTGGCAGGTAAATGTTTGAGAAAAGTCACAGGGTGAAGGGTCAGTTTCACAGTTTCCAGTGTCCATAAGACACCAACTGCGTTGCTGTGGTATCTTTATAATTCATTGAGACTTCCTTGGATTTTTTGTCTCGCCTAGTCTCTAGTTCCGGAGCCACATTTACGTTTCATCTCAAGAGGCAACACTTGCTTGTTGGCACCTGTCTTGGCCATGTGATGAGAAGGATTCTAAGAGACTCAAAAATGTGTGTGTGTGTGTGTGTGTGTGTGTGTGTGTGTGTGTGAATGAGTAAAAAAGATGTCAATATCACACTCATTCTGTCTCCTTGTAGATTTTCCAGAATTTCTCTTTTTCATTCATTCATTCATTCATTCATTATTTTTTAGCCTGGGCTAGGAATTAGGTATGTAGAAGACAATAGAAACATATTTCCTTTAATTAACTTAGTAATCACAGTAATACTCATAATGATAATAATAACATTAATTATGTTTTATAAATAGTTACTATGTAATTAGCTTTGGTTAAAACACTTGACTTCTTACAGAAAGGTCTGGAGTTTGAACCCACCTTCTACTCCATGGGAGAAAGATGTGACAGTCTGCTTCTGTAAAGATTTACAGGCTTAGAAACTCTGTAGGGAAGTTCTACTCTGTCTTATTGGGTCACCATGAATCAGAATCGACACAGCGGCAGTGCGACTATATAATAAGAGTTGGGCTTATCATTAGAAATTTGTTTTCCAACTGAAACTTCACAAACTCTTAATTATTTTCTCTGTTTCATCAGTGAAGAAACTGAGGCACGAAGAAGTTGAGTAACTTTTCAAAGAGTATGCACAGAGATAGTAAGTCTCACTCCAGAGTCCTTTCTCATACGGTGGTAAATGTGATAGGGGACAAACAGAATCTTATTCTGACCTCTGAAATCCACAAGACTTCATCTCTTCACTGGCATTTATAGTATACCTTGAGTTATGTATTAGTTTAGTATTATTGTATTATCAATGACAAACCTAGCACCTTAAAACAACACAGAATTACTGTCTCAGTTTTTTACTATTTCATAGCTACTATTACACGACTGTTTACTATAACACAACAAGGTCTAGCTGGGTCCTGTTCTCAGACATAGATTACTGTGCCAGTGAGGGCTGTGATATCAAGTAAGGTTCATGGCTCTATTCCAGGTTTACTGGTTATTGGCAGAATTCAGTGCCTTGTGATTGTAGGGTTAAGATCCTCAGCTCCCAGAAGCCTTCTGCCATTCTGTTCTCTGCCACTGTGGCTTTCTTTCAGTGCGGACAGGACTGTCTCAAGACCAACAGGAAAGTATCTCTGCTGCTTCTTCTTTCTAACCTCTGTCTTCTTGTTAGGTGCCATTGAGTTGACTTCAACTCATAGCATCCTTCTATATAACAGAACAAAACGTTGCCCAGTCCTCAAAATCATTGCTGTGTTTGAGCCCCTTGTTGCAGCTAATATGTCAATCCATCTCATTCAGGTCTCCCTCTTTTTGCTTACCCTCTAATAAGTGTGATGGCCTTCTCCAGCAATTGGTCCCTCCTGATGGCACGTCCAAAGTAAGCAAGACAAAGACCCACCATATTTGATTCCAAGGAGCATTCTGACTGTGTTTTCTCCAAAATGGATTTATTTATTCTTCTCGCAGTCCATGGTATATTTGGTATTTTTCACCAACACCACAGTTCAAATGCCTCAGTTCTTTGGTCTTCATTTTTCTCTGTCCAGCTTTCACATACGTATAAGGCAGTCGAGAATACCATGGCTTGAGTTAGGAGCACTTTAGCCATCGAAGTAACATCTTTAGTTTTTAACACTTTGAAGAGCTCTTTTGCAACAGATTTGCCCAGTGTGATACATCATCTGATTTCTTGACTGCTGCTTCCATGAATATTGTTGTTGATCCACAAAAAAGAAACAGATACACCTATTGTACTGTGGTGGCTTGTGTGTTGCTATGATGCTGGAAGCTATGCCACCAGTAAGGGCACCCATGAACGGGAGCTCTGGTGGCATAGTGCCTAAGGCATTTGACTGCTAACCAGAAGGCTGGTAGTTCAAACACACCAGCTACTCCTCGGAAGGAAGACTGGGCAATCTACTTCCATAGAGATACTGCCTTGGAAACCCAATGGATAACAGGTTTCAGTGGAGTTTCCATCCTTAGATAGACTAGGAAAAAGGCCTGCTGATTCTTACCTCTAGACCCCCTTTTAAAGGGCTCATTTGATTAAGTCATGTTTGAGGATGATCTTTTGATAAATTCAAAGTCAACTGATTAGGGATCTTAGTTACATCTAAAAGCCTTTTTACATTTGCCATATAATGTAGCCTAATTATTATGGGATGGATATTCTCTCATCTTCTTGGATCCCGCTCACCCTCAAGGGGAGGGGATTAGACAAAAACATGAGTCATTGTAGGTCATTTTAGAATTCTAGCTAACATAGTTTATGATGAGAAAGAATTATTTCATCTCTGCTGCTGTACCTGAAACATGTGAAAAGCCCAGAACTACCAGTCTGTGTGTTGCCCAGTAGACACAACAAAGTGCTTTTCACAGCATAGGCAGTCATTTTTTTGTTTGTTGGATGACTAGTTGAGTGTGGAATTTTTATCTTTTGTGTGTCAATTCCAGAATCTCACCCAAAGTCCTTATTGTCATATGATCTATATAAGGCATATATTAAATTATGCCTATTTATAGAAACAGAAGTTTCTTACCAGTTTTGGGAAGTTATATTAATACAAGGTAATTATTTTTGTCCCTGGGGTGGGGGAGGAAATATACTATGATATGTTTGACTGTATTTCTTAGTGGTATACTAACATGCTTCAGAGCTGGAAAATGTAAGCGTATGCTATCAATTATTGGTTCCATGAGGAACTTTGGAAACAAACAGTGCCAAAGTGTTGAAAAATGGGAATTACGTCATCTTGTTTACAACTGGACTGCATGGAGGTTTGCAATTACACAGCTTACTACAGCACATTGTCAGAATGCTCATAAATCATCTCCCGGTGATTTTAACTGTTCCCCAGTACACAAATGTGTGTTTCTAATGTAGGTATGATTTTAAATCCCATGCTCCTAGTTTAATTTTTAAGGGAAAGTTTAAGAATGCATCTAAAATTACTCTTCTGTGAACATTACAGATTTTTCGTTGTTGTTAAAAGCACTTTATCAGGAATTCCTGACAACCACATTTACCATCCAGGATTTCTTTTCTACTTCCTTTTCAAATTTAAGTTCTTTTTTCTGATTCATGATGATAGTAACAAATATTTCCATATTACAAACTTAGAAGTTTATTTTTTCTTTTAGGAGGTATGAAATCTCCCGCAAAACCCAAGAAGAATTTATAGGAATTGTTGTAGTTTTGTATTTTATCCACTTATACTGTTCCTCTGCTTTATTTTCTTGGGCCATTATTTTCTTACTGTCATTTTGGAAAATTATGGGTCTGCCCAACTGAATGATGTGAGCCGTCACCTCTATATATAATATCCCTGACTCCACACAGGAAAAATACAAAAAACAAAGCTACAGAGCAGACAGAAAAAGAAAAGTTTATCTAATTATATGTATAAAATAAAATGATAACATTTTTATAATCTTTACAAAATGCCAGCACTCTGCTATATGTAAAGCTGAATAAGCATTTGGAAAATCATATGAAAACATTTATAACCAGATAGTTCGGATATTTGAGGATATAAAAGTGGTTTTTTTCTTTTCTTTTTTTTTTTTTTTCCTCTCTCTCTCTTTTATAGCAATTGTCTTATGTGGGTTAGATAGAAATTTGACCAGATACTTTTCTTTATCTACATAGACATGGCTTGTTTTCAGAGCTGATCCCTTATTCTAGGTCAGGTGACATTATCCAGCATGCATTTTTTCAGGACTTGTTATTTGTTTGTGAGCTAATGTGAGAAAACTCAAAATAAATAGAAACTTGCTGCCATCAAGTTGATTCCAGCTCATAGAAACCCTCATTGGGTTTCCAAAGCTGTAAATCTTTATCATTTTACAGCTGTAAATCTTTTACATTTTACATTTATGGTTTACAGAAGCAGACTGCCTCATCTTTCAAGGGACAGCTGGTGGGTTTGAACCACCAACCTTTTGGCTAGCAGCCAAATGGATTAACCACTACACCACCAGAGTTCCTATGAGAAAACTGGTCATTGATGAAACATATTATAATGATCAGAGGATCAGATAAAGAATTAAACTTTACAGGCATAACTTTAGCTCTCTCTCTCATCCTGGATGTAACTACATATTGAGGGTGTGGAGGGCCTGGGCTTAAATCAGAGACTTGGGTTCAAATACCAACCCAACTGATCTTACTCTGTTTCCTCTTCTTATAAAATGGTACTTATGAAACCCTCCCTTGTGGGATTGCTGTGTGGCTATGTGAGCAGCTGTGTGAAATGCTTCACACAGTGACTGGAATATAATATGTTTCATTTAAATGTGTTAACTATTATTATCATTACTTTTTATATTCTATGTCCTGGTTTATATGGTGAGCAGCAAGGGGAAGTCCTTATTAGTGAAAAATAGGAGTTTTCCTGTGTAATTTTTCTGTAGATATATGTAAATTTGCATATGGTATCAGTGTTTAAAGTAACAAACAGATGTTTTACAAGGCACTTTTGAATATTACCACCTGTTTCCAGTGATGCATAGCACTTAACACTTTGAGCACTTCTTTGGAGAAGTTTCTGAATGTGTGCATGGTAAATGACTAGTGGAATATTTTCACAATATTGGGTACTTTATTTCACTTATATGTATTTAATATATATTGTATATACATATACACATATATATGTGTATA
>NW_006921734.1:5083234-5095188 GCF_000298275.1 Orycteropus afer afer
AACAAAAAGATGAGAAGTTGGGAGCAGAAATGAAGTATGAGAAGTAACAGGATTTTTTTTGTTTGTTTTGTTTTTTAATGTGTATACAAATATATATATATATATATATATATGTATATATGTATATATACACATACATACGTATTTCCATTATTTGGGTATTTTGGTCAATGAGGAAGAAGATACAGTCTGTTAAGGTGAAAGATTTGGATACTAATGGATCCTTACAAATAGGATTTTTAAAAAATTTTATTCTGATTTGCGTGAAAGTTTGCAGAGCAAATTAATCTTCCATAGAGCAGTTCACAGACACTTTGTCTCATGACATTGACTGTAATCTCCCACAATGCAACAGCTCTCCTCCCCCTTCCTCCCCATGTTGTTGTTGTGTGCCGTCAAGTCAGACCTGATTCATAGCGACCCCTCCTTGGGTTTCTGAGGCAGTATCGCTATGGAAGTAGATTGCCCAACCTTCCTTCTTAGGAGTGGCTGGTGGGTTTGAACCGCCAGCCTTCTGGTTAGCAGTCAAGTGCCTTAGGCTCCTTTCTTCCCCATACAAATAGGATTTTAACAAAGCTACAGAGCAGACAGAGAAGGAAAAGGAAAGTTAATCTAATTATATGTATAAAATAAAATGATAACATTTTTATAATCTTTACAAAATGCCAGCACTCTGCTAAGCATTCCTTGTACATTAATTCTTCTAACCCTCATAACAACTCCAAGAGGTAGACACTGTTAACACTGCCATTTTACAAATAAGGCACAGAACAGATTAGCAACTTGCCTGTGGTCGCACAACCATTATTTGGGAGAACAAGGATTTGAAGCCTTGTAGTGTGGCCCAGAAACTTTGCTTATAGCCAATTGCCATTTCAAGCATGAGGATTCAAAAAAACCTCCCTGCTCAAAAAAAAAAACAAAAACAAAAAAAAAAAACGGTCATTTCATATATTTCCAAAATACCATTGTTAGACACAAACAAATGAGACCCTACCCCCCAATTCTATGCTTTAGTGGCCCCCCTAATCATGTACAAGGGGGGAAAGATTACTAAGGAGAGCATGAACACCACAGTTCTCAGGGTTTCTGGTCTGTGCTGTTACAGTGTGATTTATAACCTGCTCAGGCACTGGGATATGCTCCCCACATGTCTGGTCCTGAGTCCTCAGCAGAAATTCTGCATCTAATTGTCTGGAAGGTGTGTGGACTGCCAGTGCCAGAGGACCCAAGCAACAGAAGTCCTTATGTAAGGGAAACAAAGAATTAACTCACAAAACACTTCTCTATAGATTTTTGCATTGAAATATATGATCTTCCATTAATTGTGAGCATTTCCTTTTCCTCTCTTCATGTTCCAACTTGTGGTTCCAGAGGTATTCATAGACTAGCATGGTATTCAAAATACACTAATATTTTCAACATTAAATAATAAAGTTTCTCTAAAAGTATGTATGTATTCACATGCATAACATGTATATAGGTGACTAATGAATACTAGAATTGCAAATAGTTTTATGTTTGTCATATTTTTAAAGATTTAATCCAATTTCATTATAATTTCAAAAATATTAAGTAAAGAAACAAGTTATTTTTCTCAAGCTTGGAAGGTGAAATATATTTCATTGGATATTCTCTACTCTTGATTTATAATTTATGAATATTTAGGCATACTATGCATGTATCTCTATTTGTATACTTTCTGTGGACAAGAGATGGGTTCATTTAAATATCCCCCACTCAAGGATGGCTTGTGCTTGAAGGAGGCAGTATAATTATGTTTCAAGTGAAAAAGAGGAACTCAGACAGACCTGGCAAAAATCCAAGCCCAGTTTCTTACCAATTGGACATATTATTTAATCTTATTACACCCCAGATTCTTTGATTGTAAAATGAACCTTTTTCATATAGTTAGAGTGGACATAACTAGAAAAATCTGTGTAAAGCACTTAGCACAACTATTGTTGTCCGATGCCATTGATTTGTGACCCTATGTAAAACAGAAGGAAACATTGTCCAGTCCTGCCCCATCCTCACAATACTTGCTATGCTTCACCTCATTGTTGCAGCTACTGTGTCAATCCATCCCACTGAAGGACTTCCCCTTTTTCATTGACCCTTTACCAAGTGTGATCCTTTTCCAGGGATAGGTCTCTTCTGACAACATGCAAGTGAAATGAATCTGGCCATTCTTACTTCTGAGGAGCATTCTGACTGCACTTCTTCCATGACAAGTCTGTTCGTTCTTCTAACAATCCATGGTATTTTCAGTATTCTTCACCAAGGCCACAATTCAAAGGCATCAACTCTTCTTTCATCTTTCTTATTCATTGTCCAGCTTTCACATGCATGTGAGGCAATTGAAGACATCATGGCTTGGGTTAGGCTGACTTTAGTCTTCAAAGTGACATCTTTGCTCTTTAACACTTTAAAGAGGTCTTTTGGCAGCAGATTTGCCCAGCGCAATATGACATCTGATTTCTTGACTGTTGTTTCCATGGGTGTTGATTATGGATCCAAGTAAAATTAAATCCCTGACAATTTCAATCTTTTCTCCATTTATCATGATGTTGCCTATTGTTCCAGTTGTGAAGATTTTTATTTTCTTTTTGTTAAGGTGTAATCCGTATGGAAGACTGTAGTCTTTGATTTTCTTCAGTAAATGCTTCAAGACTTCTTCAGTTTCAGCAAGCATAGTTGTATCATCTGCATATCAAAGGTTGTTAATGAGTCTTCCTCTAATACTGATGCCACATTCTTCTTATAGTCCTACCTCTCAGATTATTTGCTCAGCATACAGCCTGAATAAGTATGATGAAAGGATATAACCCTAATGTACAGCTTTCCTGATTTTGAGCAATGAAGTGCCCTCTTGTTCTGTTTGAACAACTGCTTCTTGTTCTATGTACAGATTCAGCATGAGTGCAACTAATTGTTCTGGAATTCCTATACTGTGCAATGTTATCCATAATTTGTTATGATCCACACAAATACATGCCTCTGTATATTCAATAAAACACAGGTAAACATCTTTCTGGTATTCTTTGCTTTCAGCCAAGATCCATCTGACATCAGCAATGATATGCATCATTCCATATCTTCTTCTGAATCCACCTTGAATTTCTGGAAGTTTCCTGTTAGTACACTGCTGCAAACATTTTTTAATTATCTTCAGCAACATTTTATTTGCATGTAATATTAATGATATTGTTTGATAATTTCCACATTCTGATTGGTCACCTTTCTTTGCAATGGGTACAAATACGGATCTCTTCCAGTTGGTCAGCCAGATAGCTGCCTTCCAAATTTCTTGGCATAAGCAAGTAAGCACCTCTAGTATTGCATCTGTCTGTTGAAATATCTCAATGAGTATTCTATCATGGTTTGGAGCCTTGGTTTTCACCAACTCCTTCAGTGGAGCTTGGACAACTAGAGAACACAGTTTTAAAAAACTGTTTAAACACAGTTTAAAAAAAAAAAAAAAAAACACTGCCGATTCTGATGCATGATGACTCTCACTGGATTTGCAAGACAGTAAATCTTTACAGAGGTAGATTGCTTCATCTTAATACTGCAGAGCAGCTGGCATGTTTGAACAACCAACCTTCTGGTTAGCAGTCAAGGGCTTTAGGCACTGTGCCACCAGAGCTCCTTATAGAACACAACTAATAGTCAACAAATACGTTACCTTTATCATTGTTGTTATTGAAGAGTGTCAAAGAAGTTTCTACATGACATTATCACCTATGACCTGTCTGGGGCTGACTCTGAGCTGAATATTTTGTAGGCACTGTTCTAGGTGATTCTTGTTCTTTTTCTTATAGTCCTAACATATAGATGTTATTTTCTCCTTGTCATAGATGGCCCTTAAGAACAAAATTATGCAAAAAGTCTCAGTTTCTGGCTAGTATGAAAATACTCATGTCTGACTACTGCATTTTGAAGGATTGAAAATTGACTGTATATGTGACAAGTCCTGTTTCATGAAGTAATACAATTTTCTTTGTAATATTTGTGATATTAAAACTATCAATATACAAACACCATAATAAATGCCCCAATAAACATGGAGTATTTGGTATAGAAGTACATGACCTGAGTAAGACTTTATTTTAAAACTATATGAGTTTATCTTCTAAGCACTGCAGAAAGAATCAACAGCTCTGATGACTATGTGCCTTTAACTGAGATCTGGGGCAAACTTCTTGACCTCATTTGCCCTTTCAAGAGTAGAGGAGTGAGGGTTTCCAGAAGTACCATAAGGCCTGCCTTGTTGAAGAACAAAGTATTTACTATGAAAAGTCTGTGTTAAGGTAAAGGGAACTGAATTGTGATCTCACTTAAGTCAACTTGTGATTTTTCATACCCCCCGCCACCCACCAAATATAATTCATTTTCTTTCAATCAGTCTGGTCACACCACTACCTGTGAGCCCAGATTCAAGTTTTGCAGTTTTTGGGAAGGGAGCTTTAAACCATTGGGTGAAATGGTAGTGTTGATATCTTCTCCAATATTTACATCCCATACTAGTCCCATATTATGGATATATGGCTAGTTACAAAGAATAGATTGGATTGTTGTCTAGGTTAACTGGACAGTGAATAAAGAAGACCACAGGAGAACTGATACATGTGACTTGTGGTGTAGGTGAAGAATACTGAATATAGCATGGACTACCAGAAGAACAAACAAATTTGTATTGGGAGAAGTACAGCTGGAATGCTCCTTTAAAGCAAGAATGGACAGACTTTGTTTCTCATTCTTTGGCCATGTTATCAGAAGGGACCAGTCCCTGAAGAAAGATATTATGCTTGGTAAAGTAGAGGGTCAGTGAAAAGGGGAAAGACCCTCAATGAGATTGATTGACATGGTGGCTGCAATATAGGCTCAAGCATAGTGATGATTGTGAGAATGGTGCAGGACAAGGCAGTGTCTCATCCTGTATGAGTCAGAACCAACTCAATGGCACCTAACAGCAACAGCAATACTTATGAATGAGACAACTTAATCAGTGATCTCAGAAACTTCTACAGAGTAAGACATTTTTTAATGGAGACATCCTTTGAATGACTGTGCACATGATTCATATTGAATGAAAGGACCAATGTGTCTTCTAAGTATCTTCTCTAGCTTTGAGCTGAGTGCCTTTTATTTACTCTAAAAATGTTTGCGGAATGAAGAAATGGAGTTTGGGGAATATTGTTAACTTTAATTTTTCCATTACTTCTTTTTTCTCATTCTAGAATGAAATCAAGAGTTGACCAAATACACCACACGTTTCTTTTATTGGACATTAACATTCGGCTTCAACTTACACAATAAATGCCATCTTCATTTGCTGTTTTTCCAGCATTCTTGCTATTTTGACTAATGCCCAAGTGTTACCCACATTATGGTAGCTATAGATAAGAGAGCTTTTCTTGTCCTACTTTGCAGCCATGTAATTTTTATTTACAGAAAAAATAAAACCGCTCCTAGATATTTGGATTCTTGAATAAATTCTTAGAGAAAACTCAAATTGTAGCTATTTTATAAACTTCAATTAGTATTTTTAGATTGAAATTATCTTTTCAAAGGAACACATTTGCAGAAAACTTAACTCTAATAATAGCAAGAAATTTAGAACTTCATGCAAGATTCTCTGAGTGCCTAAGTAATTCTCTGGGGAATATGTTTAGGCACATCTGCAGATTGTATTAATTCTTTCATGCCACTGGGGGAGTATTGAATGAGTTATTGTTTCAAAGTATGGGCTGTGGGAAATCTGGCTCCAGAACTAATAGAGCTAACTCACATTTTTATCTCCTCATATATCAGTAAGAGGGATTTCATTTCTAGTGTGAAATATATGAAGAGATAAATATGATACTAGAGTACGTAGGATGCTTCCTTCTAAAGATTGGAGCTGTATATTTGGTCTTTCCGAACATTAACAGTAATTGAGATTGCATGTGCAAGTATTCATTACAAAGATGATAGGATTTTCTATGGAGCGTGTTTTATAGACCAAATCTTAAAAGGAAAATGGGGAAGATATTTCTTACATATCAAATGCCCTTCGACTGTAAAAATTAAATCTTTCTTTCTTTCTCTTCTCTTCCCCTCCCTTTTTTTTTCCTCCCCTGATCTTTTTTAAAAACCTCTAATGCAGTCAGGGACTAAGTGACAAGAAAAAAGATGTTACAAGGGGAATTTTAGTTATGGATCAATGGGACTTTCTCTGACTGAAAGTAGGAACTTGTAAATCTCTTTCCAGCCACTTGCTTATAGGGCTTATATTAGGGTAGATAGAGCTGCCTATTACAGTGATAAAAGTGGTTTTCAATAATCAAGCACTCTTTTGTTTACTAATTTACACATAATTCTTGAGTGTCTTCTATGTATGCTCAGCTAGGTACTGGATATATAGCATTGAACAACTAAAGATTTAATTATTGCCATCATGAAAATTATAGTTTAGTTGGGTGGCAACTATATAAATACATAAAGAATAACAAATTGTAATAAGAAGATGCTGGGGATTATAATTTATGTTGGGTGGTCAGAGAAGGCATCTAAAGAGGTAATATTTAAACTGAGACCTGAAGGGTAAAGAAGATGAGCTAGGTTTAAAGAATACTGAAGACATTTCCAGACATAAGGACCTGCAAGAAAATGAAAGATAGTTCAGGGAAGAACTTGATACATTTGAGGAACTGGAAAGAGACTAACTTGGTTGGTGTGCTGTGGGCTGGGGGGAAACTTAGTGACCTATGCAGGAGCCAGATCACGCCGAGTTCTGTGTTTTGTGGGTATATTTAGTGGTTTTAATTTTGTTCTCAAATTACTAGAAAGCCATCAAATGACTTTAAATGAGAGCATCTTGACCTGATTTATATTTTTAGAATATCACTTGGCAGGGTGGATTGGAGAGGAAGAAAAGAAGTGGATTGGGGAAACTAGCTAGGGGATTACTTACTGAGTTTGTCCATATAAGGGATTAAGGTGTCATGGACTAAAGTTTTGGCAGTATAGTAAGAGAAAAAAAATTGCATATAGTGACAGATAAAGATAATAAAATCAAACAGACTTGAAAAATGATTGGATGAGGGAGGTCAGAGAGAAGGAGATCTCAAGGTTGAATCACAGAATTTTTCCTGAGCAAGGTCCGACTTGATGGCACATAACAACAACAAAACACACTGACGTTGAGTGGATTCCAACTCATAGTGATGCCCATTGGGTTGCCAAGGTGATACATCTTTAGAGAAGTACATTGCCTCATCTTCCTACTGTGGAGCAGCTGGCAGGTTTGAACCACCAACCTTCTGGTTAGCAGTCAAAGTCCTTAGGCAGTGCACTACCAGAGCTCCTTTCCTGAGCAGCTATTGTTGTTGTTGTGTGCTGTCAAGTTGGACCTGACTCATAGCGACCCCTTCCTTGGGTTTCCAAGGCAGTATCACTATGGCAGTAGATTGCCCAGTCTTCCTTCCAAGGAGTGGCTGGTGGGTTTGAACCTCCAGCCTTCTGGTTAGCAGTCAAATGCCTTAGGCACTATGCCACAAAATATACAGAGAGATTTATTTCAAGAGAAGGGCTCACCTGATTGTGGAGCCTGGCACATCCCAAATCCATGAATAAGGCAGCAAGTCGGAAGCTTCTCTTGACTCACGTGGTTGCAAGGGCTGACAAACCCAAAATCTTCAGGTCAGGCAGCTGGTCAGTGACTCTTGTCCCAAGAACTGGAGGTAAGAGGATGATCAGATGAATCCAGGATCCAGAGAGGGCTCAAGCTTTGCTAGATCTGCCATATATATTGGATACAGTCCATACCCCCAAAGAAACTCCTCTTCCAACTGATCTCACATCAGATCACAAAATGGAGGATGGTTACATAATATCTGCTAAACTACTGAGAACCAAGGACTAGCCAAATTGACACAGTTAACTGTCATAGGTGGAGACACAAAACATTTTGTGATTTGGTGATGTAATTTGATGACAGAGGAGAAGAATGAAGCAAAGTCATTGGGTAAAAGTTAGGAGGTAATATGGTTTGAGAGGTTTGAAGGAGGAAAGAAGAAGCTTACTAGGACAATATTGTTGGAAGTGTACCCATTTGAGAACTATCCCACAGAAACTCAGTATATAAAACTGATTTAAAAAGGGAAGAGAGTAGCTCTTTTGCCATTTCACTTTGCTCTGAACTTTTGGGGCAGCCCTAGGATCTTCAGGCTCTAAAACACTTATTTTTGAAAAACTTGTACTATGGAAAATGCTTCTGGTTTCTCAACAGAAACTGATCACTCAGCTACTGTGATTGTGTGAATGATTGTGTGTGTGTGTGTGTGTGTGTGTACATGCCAACCTTTTTCAGAGCTGATGTACATAGCATGGTTGAAATACTCCCTCACACACCTCATTACTTTTCACTAAAATTTATTCCCTTTTCATCTTGAAGACACCCAGAATCCCTGGTAAAAAACATAATTCACCTAAAAGTACTACTAAATCCTGTTGTGGTTTTGTGAAATCTGACTCATTGCTACCCTATGTGTGTCAGAGTAGAACTTGGTTCCATTGAGTTTTCAATGCTTGATTTTGTGGAAGTAGATTGCCATTCCTTTCTTCCAGGATGCTTCTGGGTGAACTTGAAACTCCAGCCTTTCAGTTATTAGTTGATTGTGTTAATCATTTGTAAGAAGATCAGAATTTCTTTTTCTTGGAGACATGTTTTAATTACAAAGACATGTCCTATGACACTTGTTGTTGTTGTTGTTTTTATTTGCTGTCTAGTTGCCCCCGTCTCATAGCGACCCCTCCTTGGGTTTCTGAGGCAGTATTACTACGGAAGTGGGATTGCCCAACCTTCCTTCCAAGGAGTGGCTGGTGGGTTTGAACTGCCAGCCTTCTGGTTAGCAGTCAAGTGCCTTAGGCACTATGCTACCAGAGCTCCTATGACACTTATGATAGAAATATTTTCTAAGTTGTGGAAAACATTGTCAGAATATCATTCTGGTTGATACTAAAGTCTTTAGAAAAATGGTGTCAAACCCTCAGTCTGTGCTATTTCCTTTGTACCTAAAGAGTTGAGGTAGTATAGGTAAGGTTGCAGTAGTACATCTACAGGGAACTGCCAGAAAATTAAATTGTTGTTGTTGTTGTTGTTGTTATGTGCCGTCGAGTCAAACCCGACTCATAGCAACCCCTCCTTGGGTTTCCGAGGCAGTAACACTACAGAAGTAGGATTGCCCAACCTTCCTTCCGAGGAGTGGCTGGTGGGTTTGAACCGCCAGCCGTCTGGTTAGCAGGCAAGTGTCTTAGCCACTATGCTACCAGAGCTCCCCCAGAAAATTAAAAGAGGACTCAAATTCAGAAGAGGATGTGGAATGGGGCATATCATTGCTGATGTTAGATGGATCTTGGCTAAAACAGAGAGTACCGGAAAGGTGTTCACCTGTGTTTTATTGACTGTACAAAGTATTTGACTGTGTGGATCATTGCAAATTATGGATAACATTGGGAAGAATGGGACTTCCAAACACTTAATTGTGTTCATGCAGAAATTGTGCATAGAACAAGAGGTGGCTGTTTGAAAAGAAAAAGAGGATAATATATGTTTTAAAATCAGAAAAGATGTGTGTTAGGATTGTGTCTTTCACCATACTTATTCAATGTGTATACTAAACAATCTGAGATGCTGGGCTATATGAAGAAGAACAAGGAATCAGCATTGGAGGAAGACTCATTAGCAACCTGCAATATGTAGATGACACAACCTTGCCTGCTGAAAGTGAAGATGATTTGAAGCACTTACTGATGAAGATCAAAGCTACAACCTTAAGTATAGATTACACCTCAACATAAAACAAAAATCCTCACAACTGGAACAAAAAACAACATTATGATAAACAGAGAAAATACTGCAGTAGCCAAGGATTTCATTTCATGGACGTCAGTCCATAATCAACATCCATGAAAGCAGCAGTCAAGAAATCAAATGATGTCCTGCATTGGGCAAATCTGCTGGAAAAGATCTCTTTAAAGTGTTAAAAATCAAAAATACCACTTGAGGACTAAAGTGCACCTGAGTTAAGCCATGGCATTTTCAGTTGTCTCAGGTGCTTATGAAAGCTGGACAATGAATAAGGAAAACCAAAGAAGAATTGACACATTTGAATTATGATGTTGGTGAAGAATGTTGAATATACCATGGACTTCCAGCAGAATGAACACATCTATCTTGAAAAAAATATACCCAGAATGCTCCTTAGAAGCAAAGATGATTAGCCTTCATGTTAAGTACTTTGGACATGTTATCAGGAGGGATCAATCCCTGGAGAAGAACAGCATGATTGGCAAAGCAGAGGGTCAGTGAGAAAGAGGAAGCCCCTGAGTGGGATGGACTGACAAGTGGCTTCAACGATGGGCTCAAACAGAGCACCAGACAGTGACTTGTCGTGCTGTACATAGGGGCACTGTGAGTTGGAACCAACTCAATGGCACCTAACAACAACACAGAGTAAGACAGCTGGCTCTGGGGCAGTCTGCTCAATGTAACCACAGATACTTTTCTTTTATCTTCTGTAAAATTAGAATACAATTAACCCTTGAACAATGTGGGTTTAAACTGGGCAGTCAACTTATATGTGGATTTTTTTCAAAGATATGGATCTTGGAGAAATTCAAGAGCTAATAGACACAACACCAGAGGAATGAACAGAAGACGACTTAATGAAGAAGAGTGCTTCTGAACTAGTGCCAGATGATGAGGAAAAAGACATAGAAGTGCCAGAAAACAAACTGACTTGAGCCAGTCTGGCAGAAGGATTCAGATTATTCAAGACTGCTTTTGACTGTTACAACTTGGACTCCTCTACAATACAGGCACTGAAGCTAAAACAAATGGTGGAAGGATTGGTACCATATACAAGCATTTTTAATGAAATGAAAAAGCAAAAATGTCAGACATATGTGGATAGAGTAGAAGAAAAATGTGGAACAACACTCAGAATCATAAAAAAGACCAGGCTTATTGGTTTGATAGAGATTGGTGAAACCCCCAAGACTTGTCACCCTTCAGGCCTGGAGTTGAACTCACTCCTGTGGCTTCCAACCAAACAGTAAACAGACGTTTAAGGTGAACATTTACACCAGGTAGGTACACTCCTTGGAATAATCAACCATGGGAGGCCAGAAGGGCAGTATTTGCACAGGGAGATAGCTCAGAGGGCAGGAATGGATAGGAAAGAAGGACACAGGAAAAGGATAACCACTGGGAGGAAGTGGGAAGAGAGTTATTACATTATAGGGACTGCAATCAATGTCATGAAATAAAATGTATATGAGCAGTCGTATGGAAATTAATTTTCTCTCTAAACTTTCACCCAAATCACTGGGGGAAAAAAAAAAAAGGTTAGATGTGAATCACAATGTATTTCTAAAATTACACCCAGTGTGCTCGCCTCTCTTGCCGTCTCTTCCACCTCCTCCACCTCTTGCACTTCTGCCACTCCTGACACAACACAACCAACCACTCTTCTTTCTCCTCCTCCTCAGCCTACTCAACTTGAAGACGATGAGGTGAAGACTTTTATGATGTTCCACTTTCACTTAATGAAATAAATAATCATCATGCTGTACAGTTAATAAACTTATCTGTTGTGTATGTGTGTGAATGTCTTCATGTGAAAATTTAAAAACTGTATGGCAAGAACTGTGTTAATCAATTGTTTATGTTATTGATAAGGCTTCTGATCTGTAGTAGGCTATTAGCAGTTAAATTTGAGGGGAGTTAAAACTTACATATGGATTTTTGACTGTGCAGGGATTGGTGTGTCTAATTCCTGCATTGTTCAAGGGTCAACTACTGCCTCTCTCAGGAGGTTATTCTGAGTATTAAATGAGAATATATACGTAGGAAATATGTAAACTATTGTATGCTGAGCAAATAATCATAAAAAAAAAAAAAAAAA
>NW_006921734.1:5095658-5101759 GCF_000298275.1 Orycteropus afer afer
CAGGGATTTCATTTTACTTCCACAGGGAAGCAGCAGTCAGGAAATCAGACATGGTATTTCACTGGGAAAATCTGCTGCAAAACAACTCTTGAAAGTGCTGAAATGCAAAGATGTCATTTTGAAAACTAAGGTGCACCTAACCTCAGCCATGGTATTTTCACTCGCTTCATATGCGTATAAAAGCTGGACACTGAATAAAGAAGACTGAAGAAGAGTTGATGCCTTTGAATTATGGTGCTGATGAAGAATACTGAAACAACCATGCACTGCCAGAAGAAATAACAAATCTGTCCTGGAAGAAATGCAGTTGGAATGCTCTTTGAAGTGAGAATGACCAGATTTTGTCTCACCTTCTTTGGTCATGTTTTCAGAAGGGACTCCCTGGAGAAGGATATCAAGCTTGGCAAAGTAGAGATTCTACATAAAAGGGGAAAACCCCAGTGAGACAGATTGACACAGTGGCTGCAACCGTGGGTAAAGCATAGCAAGGATTGTGAGTGAGGATGGCTCTAGACGGGGCAGTGATCTGTCCTGTCGTATATAGGGTTGTTAGGAGTCGGAGGTGACTCAAACGCACCTAACAACAAAAACAACAACATTGCCTGAAAAGTAGTTATTATAAGCCAATTTAAGTGTATGGAGAATGTACAGGACCTATTGTGCATCAGTAAAAAGGAGTAGAAAAGCCATTGCTTTGGAGTCAGATATCCAGAGCTTCAAATTCCAGCGCTGACATAAACTAGCTGGCTGATTTTATGATTGTCACCTTTCTCTCTGAGCCTTGGATCCCTTAATCTTATTGGCTCAGGGACATCTTTACTCTGAGCTTTAATCTTCATCTTTAAACAAGACAGTTATCCTTTCTTTGTAGGGCTGGTGTAACAATTATATGGCATACATGTAAAAAATGAAAAGACATCATTTATAAGGTTTGCTTAAAAGCTTCTGGGGACCCTTACATAATGTCAGCCTCTCCTTTACTACCACCTGGGTTGTTTCCATTCTGATTGATATGACTACAGTTATCTCTGACAGCTTACCAAATCCCCATAGACTGCGAACCTGCTCTTGAATAGTAGATCGTCTTTGCAGTGAGGTGTGGGTAGATTTTAGAACAAGTCAAGATTAAGATTGTGAAGCCATTAGTTATATAATAGTCATTACTATTATTTATGATTTGAACAGTTTCTGCTCTGTCCTTACTATGTAAAACCTAACTCCTAAGGAGTAAGTCTTATTTGGCTTTCTTTTCATTGAAGAGCATAGTGAGCAAACCTTTCAGCAAGCTGTGGAACTGGACTCATTAAAGATAGCTTGTCAACCTTTCCCCTGCTAGTACACGGTGCCATATCTCAGAGCACTGTTGTTAGAGTGAATAAAATGTGAATCAATTTTAAATGATACCCCAGAGGCTGTTAGCTCAGTCACATTGGGTAAAGTGTTTCCTGTGATGGACACTCTACCTTGGTATTGCAGAAGTCCAGAAGGCTGAAATATAGAAATGTAGCAAAGACAGGGGTTTTCTCTTCCTTAGATATAAACTAAAGGACTTCATGGTATCTATCCCGTGTAGTGAAAGAAAATGTTGCATAGCAGATTCTGTAGTCTTCTTAAATATGACTTGTTAATTTGGAAAACCTAATTATCAAAATTACTTTAATTTTTAAATATGACCTCTTGAAAAGACATGTTCCTATCATATTTTTATATTAAATATAAGCAAACATGTTTTGGTAAAAGACTATCAGAGACTCTGTTAGGTTTTTTTTTTTCTCCCCACACTTAAGGCATCAGCTGTAGAGGAGGGTGAAACACACTGCTTTAGCTGACTTAAGGAGCTCTGGTGGCGTAGCATTTGACTGCTAACTGGAAGGCTAGTGGTTCAAACCAACACCACTCCTCGGAAGGAAGGTTGGGCAATCTACTTCCATAGTGATATCTCCTCAGAAACCCAAGAAAGGGTTCACCATGAGTTGGATCCAACTCCATAGCAGTGATTTTGGTTTTTTGGTTTAAGCCTTAGGGAATGCTTTAGGCTTTCAACAGTAGACCTGGTCATTTTCCTGAGGGACTTCTGAAAGCAGAGGCTTATCTACAGAAAATAGGAAAACAGCACCTTGGGCAATTAGATTTAAATTGCTGAATGATCTCTCATAGATGACTATGGAGAATAGATACTACTCATTGGCCATCGGTGCCCCTTCTACCTTCCCCCCATCAAGTGGCATCCAGGGCCCGGTCATACTTGCCATATGCTGGATGGGCCTCCATCTGAGAGACTAGTTGCAGGCCGAGTTACTATATCTATTTCAGAGCCATAACATAAACTGCATCATGAAGTCACCAAAACGAAACAAACTCACTGTTATAGAGTCCATTCCAACTCATAGCAACCACCTTTGGGTTTCCGAAGCAGTAAATCTTTATAGAAGTAGATTGCCTAGTCTTTTGTCTGAGGAGTGGCTCATGGGTTTGAACCACCAACCTTCTGGTTAGTAGTCAAATGTCTTGGGCACTACACCACGAGAGTTCCTTACATGAAGTCACTGCTGTAACATTGTTTGGACTGCTGCTGGGAGAGACCTGGAGATCAGTGTAGCACAGTCCAGGCAGAACTGGAAGAGGGAGGTTTCTTAGTTGCTAGTCTAGTCTTGGATATGGGATGCATAGAGGAAAATACAATCATTTATTCCATTTTGCTATCTGTATTGAAGGCAGTGTTTCTTGAAAAATGATATTTTTTGTGTTGCATTACCCAAGGCCTTTGAATTGATTCTGACTTACAGTGACCCTATGAGTAGTAGAACTGCCCTGTAGGGTTTCCAATCTTTACAGAAGCAGCCTGCCTCATCTTTTTCCTGAGGACCAACAGGTGAGTTTGAATTGCAAGAGTTTTGGTTAGCAGCCAAATAATTTAACCAGGTGTTGTGTCTATGTTGTGTGTGTATGTGTGTAAAAAGGGGTCTTCCCCTCTTTGCTGACCCTCAACTTTACCAAGCCTTGAGTATATCCCACCTGTATTTAGAGAACATCTCAAGAACAGATTTGAGACATTGAACACTAATGATGAAAGACCAGATGAATTGTGGGATGACATCAAGGGTGTAATACATAAAGAAAGCAAAATGTTGTTAAAAAGATAGGGGGGAAACAAAAGACCAACATGGATGTCAGAAGAGACTCTGAAACTTGCTCATGAACTTAATAGTAGCTGGAGTGAATGGAAGAAATGATGAAGAGCTGAATAGAAGTTTTTAAAAGGTGACTCTAGAAGACAAAGTAAAATGTAATGAAATATAGAAACACCTGGTCTTAGAAAACCAAAAAGGAAGAACATGCTCAGGTTATCTCAACATGAAAGTATTGAAGAAAAAAAAAAATCAAGCCTGAAGTTGCAGTATTGAAATATTCTATGGTAAAAGATTGAACAACTCAGAAAGCATCAAAAGAACATGAAAAGAATGCAGACTCAGTGTAACAAAAAGAGCTGGTCAATGTTCAACCATTTCAGAAGGTAGCATATAATCAATAACCAATGGTATTGAAAGAAAAAGTCCAATCTTCTGTGAAGGAATTGGTGAAAAACAAGGCTCCAGAAATTGATACCACTGAGGTGTTTCAATAAATAGATGTAGCACTGGAGGTGCTCACTTGTTTATGCAAAAAAAATTGACAAACAGCTATCTGAACAACCTTCAGGAAGAGATCCATATTCATGCCCAATCCAAAGAAAAATGATCAGGCAGAATGCAGAAATTTTCAAACAATATCATTAATATCACATACAAGTAAAACTTTGCTGAAGAGAGTTGGAAAACATTTGCAGCAGTATGTTGATATCGAGCTGCCAGAGATTGAAGCCAGACTCAGAAGAGGAGATGGAGTGAGAGTTATCCTTGTTCCTATAACATGGATCTTTGCTAAAAACAAAGAATACCAGAAATTTGCTTACCTGAGTTTATTGACTATACTAAGGCATTCAACTGTGTGGGTCATACCAAATTATGGGTAACATTGCAAAGAATGTGAATGCCAGAACACAATTATACTCATGTGGAACCAGTGCATAGGCCAAGAGTTCAGATAGAACAAGGGGATACTGTGTAGTGTAAATTCAGGAAAGGTGTGAGTCAGGGTTGTATCCTTTCACCATACTTACTCAATTTGTATTGCAAACAAATAATCTGAGATGCTGGATGGTGTGAAGAAGAATGGGACATCAGGATTGGAGGAAGACTCATTAACAACCTGAGATGTGCAGATGACACAACCCTGCTGAAAATAAAGAGGACTTGAACACTTACTGATGAAGAAGCACTACAGTCTTCAGTATGGATTACAATTCAACATAAAGAAACAAAAGTCCTCACAACTGGACCAATAAGCAATATCATGATAAATGGAGAAAAGACAAGTAGTCAAGGATTTGACATGAATTTAATTGGATCCACAATCCACACCAGAAGCAGCAGTCACAAAATCAGATGATGTATTGTGTGGACAAATCTGCTGCAAAAGACCTCTTTAAAGTCTTAAAAAAACAAAAACATCACTTTGAGGACTGAAGTGCACCTGACCTAAGCCACAGTATTTTCAGTTGCCGCATGTGTATACAAAACCTGGAAAATAAATAAGGAAGCCTGAACAAGAATTGACACAATTGAATTATGTTGGTGAAGTATGTTGAATATACTACTGACTGCAGAAGGCTGATGGTTCAAACCCACCAGCTACTCCTCGGAAGGAAGATTGGACGATCTACTTCCATAGAGATACTGTCTCTTAAACCCAAGGTAGGATCGCCATGAGTTAAATTGACTCAACAGCAGTGAGTTTGGTTTTTGGTTTGCCAGAAAAACAAACAAATCTGTACCGGAAAAAATGTAGCCAGAATGCTCCTTAGAAGCGTTGTCTCGCACATTTTGGGCATGTTGTCAGGGGGAATGATTCTTTCAAGAAGGACATTATGCTTTATAAAGTAGAGGGTCAGGGAAAAAGAAGAGGAAGACCTTCGACCAGATGAATTGACACAGTGGCTGTAACAAAAGGCTCAAAAACAGCAATGATTGTGAGGATGGCACAGGACCAGGCAGTGTTTTCTCTGTTGTATAGAGTGTCACTATGAGCTGGAAGCAACTCAATGGCACCTAACGGTAACAACAGCCACACTGTTATTTACTAATTGCCTTGTCTGTCTAACTTTAGCTTTTAAAATTATGTAAAACAGAGATAGTATTTTATAATTATTTTGTTTCTGCTCATGAAGGATTTTTTGTATTATTCTTATTTCTACTTTGATTTTCTCATGCCTGTTTGCAGAAGATAAACATTCTTGCATGTAAAAGGAATAACTAGATCAGTGAGTTCTTAGAGTGTTTATCTAGCCAAGAATGTGGTCTACTGTTACCATATCTCTTAGCCTTCCTGATTATCAAGGTGGTTGTGCTTACCTAGATGTTGGTCCAAGAAGGACCTTTCTCCATGACTTTTCCCTGTGAGTACTTCCCAAAGTTGTCTGCCTTGTTGGAGTATACTAATACTGACTTCTGAGAAAGATAGCTTCTCCTATTTAGAAATAACCCTTCCCAACTTGTAATATCCTGATAAGGAGTCCAAATTAAAAAACAAACAAACAAATCACAATTTTGGAATGTTACATTAAAAAAAATCATATGAGTTTTATTTCAGAAAGCACTTATGCAGTGTTTCTGAATATCCATAAAGAACTCTAGTGGAGAGGGAGAACAATGTGGAACAAAACTCAAAATCATTTGGGGAAAAAAAGGGGGGTGACCAGGTTTGCTGGTCCGATAGAGCCTGGTGGAACCACTGAGACTATGGCCCCTAGCTGCCCTTCAGATCTGGAATTGAACACACACCTGTGATTTCCAGCCAAACAAAAGACAGGCGTATGAGTTGAACATTTACCTCAAGTAGATACACTCCTTGAAGAGAGCAATCATTGGAGAAAGAAGGGCTCCTTATGCACATGGAGACAGCTCAGGGGGCAGGAGTGCATGGAGGGATGGACACAGGGAAGAGGTAACCATGGGGAGGAAGTGGGAGGGGAGCTGTTACATTGTGGTAAACTGTGGTCAATG
>NW_006921734.1:5102515-5103373 GCF_000298275.1 Orycteropus afer afer
TTGTTGTTGTTGTTGTTTGCCATCGAGTCGACCCCGACTCATAGCGACCCCTCCTTGGGTTTCTGAGGCAGTATCACTACGGAAGTAGGAATGCCTAAGCCATATATTGAGCCTCCATGGGATATGGAGAGATGCTTGGCTTAGTTATCTATCACCTTTGAAAAGCTTTCAGTTGGAAGTAACACAATAAATTTAGAACTAATTACTTCTTGAACTGTAATTATGGGTATGCAAAATAACCTTTATGTTGTTTTGTTTTAATTAAAAATGTACTAAGCATCAGCCATGCACAAGGGCTTATATTAACTGTGATGTCACAGACAAAACCGAACATGGGCCCAACATAAAGGAGCATACTGCCTACTAGGAAAGAGAGTCATCAGTTATTAACATGACAGAATAGAAGCATAGAAAAAACAGATTAATCATATGGCAGTCAGAAAAAATCTGACAGAGAATGTGAGGCTTCAGCTTCCTTGAGATGAATAAGTAAGACTTCATTCAGCAAGTACAAGGTATGAATGACTATTGCATGCTCAGAAAATGATAAATTATTCAATATATAAGAAGTGTTTAAGAAAGCATACTGATGGAAATTTTCATTTAATTCAGACCTCCTTGTCAATCAATAGCTGCCTTCCTGGGACACATTACCAAAGCATGAACCAGACTCCAAAATATAGTTGTTGTTGTTAGGTGTCATCAAGTCAATTCCAACCCATAGTGACCCCATGTAGAAGAATAAAATAGCCCTATTGGGTTTTCAAGGAGCTCTGGTAGCATAGTGGCTAAGGCACTTGACTGCTAACCAGAAGGCTGGCGGTTCAAACCCACCAGCCACTCCTCGGAAGGAAGGTT
>NW_006921734.1:5105095-5119196 GCF_000298275.1 Orycteropus afer afer
GTGAATTCCTTGACAACCTCAATCTTCTCTCCATTTATTGTGATGCTGCTCATTGGTCCAGTTGTGAGAATTTTTGTTTTCTTTATGTTGAGATGTAATCCATACTGCAGACTGTATTCTTCAACCTTCATCAGTAGGTGCCTTAAGTCATCCTCACTGACTCAAAAGGTAGGTGGTTCAAATCTGCCAGCCACTCCGTGGGAGAAAGATAAAGCAGTCTGTTTCTGTAAAGATTAATAGTCTTAGAAATCCTATGAGGGAGTTCTAGTCTGTCCTTTAGGGTCACTATGAGTCACACTCAATTCGATTGCTGTGGGGTTTGAGGAAGTGATAAGCAAACCTGTGGACAAATCTGGATTCTGTGTGATCATAGGAGATCATTTAGGAATGCATTTTGTTTTGTAAGACCACATGCCAAGTAAGTTGAAAGATATAGGGAAAAAATAGACCTACGGGCCTAGATATTGACAGAATTGCTCACTCTTTTGCTTTCACGCATCCTCACTCTGTCTAAATAAACTGAGTGATAGGCTCTCCAATATAAGCTACAGACCACTAATTCTGACTCTGTGTTTATAATTTATTCTTGAAGGAATTAGACAGTACTACTCCAGTGACTTGGAATCTGTCATAAGAACATTACTTGGCACACAGGGGACATTCTAATTATCTGTTGCTGATACTTAGGCATCTCTGTTTATATCTGAGTATAAACATATGCCTCAGTTTTCACTGTAATAAAGTAGTTTTGTTTATATACTATCCTCAAAGGGAATCTAGCAAGATGAGTATCTGGAAAAAAAAAAAAAAAAGTGAGCATTATTACAGTGTTTGGGTGATACATTGACCTAAAGTTAATTTCTGAACTCTGCCATATAGAGGCTATGTTTATTTCTAACTAAGGTACCAACAACATGGACAGGAAAAATGGAATCATTAAAAATTTGTGCATTCCTAGTTATAAATTTAGTATAAAACTTCTTTTAAATTCTATACTTAGTTTTAATCTGTATTTTAGAGTATATGGCAATAGGGACAAACAAACTATCTAGTCCCTTGAATATAAGATGGCAGTGATCATAAGATTCACTATCAATTTAATAGCAGTTTTAGAAAAAGAAAAATATATGCCCTATGAAATCCACATAAATTCTTCTTATTATTTGACAGATTTGCCCTCGATCTATTACTCCTCCAGCCTTCCTCCATACACCATTGCTCAAGTTCAAAATATAGGATGGATCCTTGTTTCTTCATTTTCCCTCAATTCCCACATCTGCTTCATCAGCAAGACCAATTTATACACTACATCTGTGTTATCTCCACTGTCACCTCACTAGTTGAAACACCACAATCCTTTCCAGGAAGACATCAGTAGCCTCCTAGTCAATCTCTATGATGCCATTTGGAACCCTTACTATATCCTTTCCTGTCATGTAGTCATTTATTGTACACATAGAAGCCAGAGGAGTGATCTTTCAAAAGTAAATCAGATAATGCTACTCAATGCTTAAAACCCTACAGTAGTCTTCCTTTGCCCTAAAAACCTCTTTATCATCTGTTCTAACTGAAAAGTTTGGACAAAAATTCCTGGGTGTCCATGAGACTTTTGAGGGGTACACAAGGTTAAAACTATTTTCATAGTAATACTAAGATCAGTTATTTACTTTTTCTTCCTTATTTGCTCATGAATGTTAGAGTTTTCCAAAGGCTACATGACATGTGATAGCACAACAAACTGAAGGCAGAAGCAGATATGAGAATCCAACAGTCTATGAAAGCAAACATTGTGTTTTCAATAATGTAAAACAGTGCCACTCTTCCCAATATTCTTTTTGTTGTCAAAATCATAGTTATTCTTTATAAAATGTTATTTATTTTGACATGTAAGGGAAACTTAAGGAATATCCCATTATTTTCTCAGTGTTTTATATATATATGTATGTATGTGCAATGTATGCATATTTTATATATATGTATGTATCTATATACATGCATGCATATGTACATGTATATTATATATATATATATATAACATAAATATAATCTGTGTGATAAAATCAAGTTCTACAAGTCCTCCTCAATTTAGACAAACTTGCAATGAACTGCAAGATGAGTTATAAAGTTCATTCTGTGAGTATATATATAGAGAGAGAGAGAGAGAGGTGATAAAGGTGTTATGCTGCTTAGACTTTGTTTTGAATTGTGGATTTTTTTTGGAAGAGAAAATATTGAAGATCATGACAGAAGGCAAGAACTGGATAAATGGTTTACCAGTGTTCTCCTCAACTTTATTTTGCAGATGTTTTATAGAGGAGTATTCTTATCAACAACCACAATTGCAAAGATAAACTGTTTTTATTGTTCATATCAACCTTGCTGTAATAAAAATGAAATGTTATAATTGTATGAATAGAGCTGCTTTTAGGGACTATGTATTTTTGATGGTTGTTGGTTCATTTGAATTTGTTAGAAATTATGCCTTTTTCTGATTGGGGGGGGAAAAAAAAGCTCTCGATAACTTATTTGTTTCAAGACATTAAAAAAACAAACTGAATAGTGTTTCAGAGGATATTTCAATCTGTCACATAAAATACACAATTTACTTTTTACCAAAAAGTTTAGCTCAATGAATTTTCTATTACCTATAGACTGAAAACCATTACTCCACCACCTTATTATCAGATTATACATAAGTCTTTTTAGATACTGCATTGATGTAGTTTATCAAGAAGTGAAAATTAATTTGCCATCTAATCTACTTATGTATTATTTATCTGTTGTGCATGACAAAATATCCCAAAACTTAGTGGATTTTAAAATGTTGTTAAAATAACAATAAACAAGGTGAGACTAACGCAAGCCATGGTATTTTCAGTCACCTCATACACATGTGAAAGGTGAACTGTGAATAAAGAAGACCGAAGAAGAGTTGATGTTTTGAATTGTGGTGTTGGCAAAGAATACTGAAAATACTATGGACTGCCAGAATAATAAACGTGTTGTGAAAGTGCCAGAATACTGCTTAGAAGCAAGAATTGCTAGACTTTGTTTCACCTATTTTGATCATGTTGTCAGACGGGATCACTCCTTGGAGAAGGATATTGTGCTTGGTAGAGGGTCAGCGTAAAAAGGGTAAGACCCTCAATGAGCTGGATTAATGTAGTGGCTGCAACAGCGGGTTCAAGCATAGCAGGAATTAGGAGGATGGTTCAGGACTGGGTAGTGTTTCATTATGTTGTACATAGGGTTGCTATGAGTCAGAGCTGACTTGATGGTAGTTAACAACAAAGGGTTTCTGTGGATGTGGAATATAGAAGTGGCTTAGATGGAAAGTTCTGTTATGAAGTTTCAGTCAAGGTGGCAGTGAGGTAAGCAGTCACCTAAAGATTTACCTGAAAGTGGAGGCACCTTCCAAGTGGCTTACTTAGATAGCTAGCAAGTTGGTGGTGGTTGCTGGTTTCAGACCTTAGTTTTTTTCCCCATGTGGGCTGCTTCCTGGGGCTACTTGCATGTCCTCCTAACATAACAACTGTCTTCCTCCAAAGCAAGCAATCTAAGGGGGCAAAGTAGAAGCAATCCAAGAATATATCTTTTATGACATATTCTTGAAAGTCATAAACCATCACTTTCTCAATACTGTGTTGGTGATACAGGTCACCCTTATTTAATGTGTGTGGGTACTGTGCAAGAGAACTAAACAAGGATTGTGAGGGAGCATCTTGGAGTCTGGCTTTAATAATATATTGTCCACGCATGTTTATGAAATATTGTGATACCACTGTGGAGACAAGAAATTGCCTAGATACTAATACTGATATGCGGTGAAAGTCAACTCTCTTCAAACCAACCCAATTTCCAGACATTTTAGACTTAGTGGAAATATATCTTGCAGACTTTTGTCTGTTCATTTTCTTGAAGATATTTAAAGTCATTATTTTAATAGTAAGTTATCATTCATAGATTAGAGTCAAATTTAAAATTTAAATGAAAGTTATAGGAAACATTAAAAAGAAATCATATTCATGTCAGACTGCTATAGTAAATGCCTGGACATTTACTCTCCTCTATCTGGTGGGTAAGTTTCAGAAGTACTTTCTTTTAGAAAATATGGCTACATAACTAGTTCTGAATATGTTATTAAATAAATAAAACTCAGTCGACTCTTTGTTGGTCCTACTTAAGTCTTAAATGTATTCCCTATAAATCTTTAGTCTCAACCTAATGTTTTTTCATCCACCTGATGTTACTCCCATCTTCTTGTTGTTATTAGCTGCCACTGAGTTGGCTCTTGACTTGTGGTGCCCCATAAAGAACAAAATGACAAAATACCCCCATCATAGGTTGCGGATCAGACCTTGGTGATCTGCAGGATTTTCACTGCCCAGTTTTTTGAAATTTTTCACCAGGTCTTTCTTCCTAGTCCCCCTTAGTCTACAAGATGGCTGAGCCTTGTTCAGCATCATAGGAAAACACAAACTGCCAGTGACAGACAGGTGGTGGCTGTGCTTGGAGTGCAGTGGCCAGGATTCAAACCTAGATCTCCTGCATGGAAGGTAGAATTTTACCTCTGAACTATGAATTCCCATCTATGTATGTCTAAATCTTTCCATATTTTAGAAATACTATTAAGTGCTTTGTTTTCTACAAAGCCTTTTCATAAGGTCTATCTAACCCTCTCTTGATGATTTCTCTTCACCCTGGATGTATGTGGGGTTAGGGCATGGAAGAGATGCTGTCATGAAGAAGGAAGGAGGTTGACAGTATGTTAGAAGTTACAGTAGTCTTTTCTGAAATCCCTCCCAAAGCATTGGCTCTACTTCTTTCATGCCAGTTACTAATATCAATTTTGTAACTGTACAGTCATAAATTACTGATGGTTGTTATTTTACAATGTTAAGCTAACATGAAACTCATGCATTTCTATATACTTTCTGTAAGGAAAGAGAAAACTCACAAATTAAAGGTTCAGCTCAATAGTTTGTCATTTATTGATCTTGGTTTAGTGTGTAATTGGTTTTAATACATTGAAGATTGCTACTTCGGTTCTTCATTTTCTTATAATCCTCAGCATTATTGCTTTCATTGACAGACATATTAGTCATAACATTGTGCTCATTATGAAGGAAGAACACAAGTGCTCCCTCCCTCCGTTATTTCCTATAATACTTACTGCTTATACCACCCATTTAACAATTAAATTGTATACTGCCTTGCATAATGCTTGGTTTCCTAATTAAACCATAAAACATTTTAAGACTATGTTATTCTTTAGACTCCCCGTAGTACCAAAATAGTAATTTTTGTTGATTAAGTTGATCATGGAAATGACTGAACAGACACAATAGTTTACTTCTAATACAGGCTTGGATTTCTTTTATTTAAATAGCTTCATTTAAACTAACCCTTTTTTCAGTGTTCTCTCTCCTTTCCTTTTCCCCTTTTTTTTTTTTTTTTCAATTTATGGTCATTGTTGGTCCTTGCAGGTGTATAACTTATTTCAGTTGGAAAACTCTTTTTTTCCCAACCAGTCTATAAGCTTTTTTAGAATTAGCCGTGTATTTAGTTTAATATTGTATTTCTGACATCTAATATAGTGCTTGAACAGAAAGGATGCTTTAAGAAGATTTGGTCAATGAGTGAATTAACTAGATGGATCTTACATAATAATTGCATTACTGAAAGACTTGTGGTTTTAAAGTACTTGACTTCTGACTTCTAGTTCAAATCCAGTGATGGTTAATATTTCTTTAGCATAAACACTGAGAGTTCTTTATTGGACATAAGCATCATTTATTTCCTATTAGTAAGTGCAGATATTCAACTTGTTTCCTTGTCAGTACCTTCAGAAGATATAGTGTTAAAAGGGCAAAGAGATAATGTATTTTAGTCTTTGGAAATCCTTTCTTCAGGTTAGGAACTTGGACAGCACTAACTAAGAATTTGAGTGATTCATACATTAAAATTATTATGTATGATCTAATTATTATTATTATGTATTATCTACCTATTTCATTCATTCATTGACCAAATCTTTTTTAAGCATCCTTTCTGTTCAGCCACTATATTAAAAACAAACAAACAAACAACAATTAAAAAAAAAAAAAAACTCACTGGGAGCTCTGGTGGCACTATACTAGATGTAAGAAATATAACATTTCACTGAGGACAGTGTTAGTCCTAAAAAACCTTACAGGCTAGGAGGGAAAAGCAAAGTTTTTCAAACTGAAGCAAGTTATATGCCAACAAATAATGACCATAAATTGAAGGAAAAATAAAAAGAAGGGAATAGAAAGGGAAAGATAACATGGGAAAAGAGATTAGTTTGAATGAAGCTATTTAAACAATATGTCAGGTTTATATATATCCTTTCATCATACTTTTTCAATCTATTTGCTGAGCAAATAATCTGAAAAGCTGGACTGTATGAAGAAGAAAACAGCATCAGGATTTGAGGAAGAACCACTAACAACCTGCAATATGCAGATGACACAACTTTGTTTGCTGAAAGTGTAGATGACTTGAAGCACTTACTGATGATCAAAAAGTACAGTCTTCAGTATGGATTACATCTGAATATAAAGAAAATGAAAATCTCACAAATGGACCAATAAGCAACATCATGATAAATGGAGAAAAGATTGAAGTTGTGAGGGATTTCATTTTACTTGGATCCACAGTCAACACCCAAGGAAGCAGCTGTCGGGAAATCAAATGTTGTATGTATTGCACTGAGAAAATCTGCTGCAAAAGATCTCTTTGAAGTGTTAAGAAGCAAAGATGTCATTTTGAAGACTAAAGTGCACCTAATCCAAGCCATAGGATTTCCAGTTACCTCATACACATGTAAAAGCTGTACAATGAATGAGAAAGACCAAAGAAAAGTTGATTCCTTTGAATTATGGTGTTGGTGAAGAATATTGAAAATACTATAGTCAGCCGGGAGAACAAAAAATCTGTCCTGGAAGAAGTGTAGCCAGAATGCTAAGTAAGAATGGCTAGATTTCATCTCAACTATTTTGGTCATGTTGTCAGAAGTATGAGGGCCATTCCTTGGAGAAGTATATCATGATTGGTAAAGTAGAGGGTCAGTGAAGAAGAGCAAGATCGTCAACAAGATGAATTGACCCAGTGGCTGCAATGACAGGCTCATAGCAAGGATTGTGAGGATGGAGCAGGACTGGGCAGTGTTTCCTTCTGTTGTATGTATAGTATTGCTATGAGATGGAGCCTACTCGATGACACCTAACAACAACAAAAACATACATTAAAAAGCCCTTTTATTTTCTCTTTATAGAGAACATCTATGCCAAAAGTAAATGAAACCCATTGTCATCAAGTTAATTCCAACTCACAGTGACCCCAGAGAACAGAAAACTGCCCCATAGTTTCCAAGGCTGTCAGTCTTTATGGAAGCAGACTGCCACATCTTTCTTCAGTAATGTGGTTGGTAGGTTCGAAGTTCTGACTTTTTTGTTAGGAGCTGAGTGCAGAACTACTGTGCTACCAGAGCTCATTAAGATACCTACAAACCCACTGCCATCAAGTTGATTCTGACTCATTATGATCCTATCAGATAGAATAGAACTGTCCCATGGGGTTTCCTGACTGTAAATCTTTATGGAAACAGACTGCCTCATCTTTCTCCAGTAGAGTGGCTGGTGAGTTCAAATCGCCGACCTTTTGATTTACAGCCAAATACTTTAACCACTATGCCACCAGAGCACCTTAGGATACCCATATCAACCTTCTTTTCACTTTATCTAGTCCTAATTTCTGTAGAATTAGTGGGGAAGATGAAGAGTAACTCACTAGGCTTTTTAGCCACATTTGTATGCATAGGCAATAACACTGTAAGCACAATTATGTTTTAATTCAAAGAGTATGACATATACTTAGAGCATGCACAAAACATATAAATTCATAGAACTTTGTTTCTCTGCTCAGAAATGTGAGTTTATCGTATGCATAAATGTCATTAAATCATATTTTCAGCCTTCTTTATATCCTTATTATTTCTAATTCATTTGTGAATGTGTTAATATGTTGATATTTATGCAAAGATTAATTTGTCAGTTTACACCTACTCTCACTCTACTTATGTAGGAAAAAGAGCATTTGTAAAGGAAAATGGTAGAGACTGAAAGTAGTCATTATCCTAGAATTAGCCTATCTGTTCAAATAATGCAGGGTACCAATCCTATACTTCGGAGAGGTTGGAGTGAGTGAAGGCTCATTGCAATTCCATTGGTCTTTCTTGAGTAAATACCATCACCTACTCATTGTACTAAGTTAATTAAGGATAGAAGGAACTGAGACAGACTCTTTCCTGGGTAATGGAACATGAATTATTCAGCAAAGAAATCTACATTGATTTGAATTCACTGGATGAGATTTTTTTTCCCCCTACATTTTCCTATCTTGAATTGGTATTATCAGAATTAAGACAAATTGAATTATGCTATCTAATTTAATTTTTGCTAAGGTGAAAATAACAATTTAACCAATTATATTTTTAGCAATATTCAAAGTAGATCTTATAGAGTATCACATAGAGAAACAACACATTTTTAACCTGATATTTTGTTAAGTTCAACCTTTCTTTAAATACAAGTAGGCCTAGAAAATGTTACACTTCACATTTATTTAGAAGACATCTATAAGGTATATAAAGTAACTAAATAATATGACTTGTAAGTAATATTCCTGCCCTTATGGACATGCAGCCTAAACATTAAATACTTTATACTATGGATGTAATTAAAGGCCTTTTGTTTTGTTAAAATTATCAACTTATTAAGGGTAATTATGTCTTTGTGGCGTGCTCCCCAAATCAACATAGATTATAACAGAGTATCCCACATTAACACATTCACAGACATTTGAGATGCAAATTTATTGTATTTTCAGGTTAAGGAGCTAAACCACATGGAATACATAATAAATCATCCATGAATAAATAAATAAATATATACTTTCAAGGTAAAAAGGAATAGACTAAAGAGAGAACAGATGTTTTGTTTGAGAGATTGTCAGCTGAGTGCACTAAAATGCTAAGGCCACAAAAAAACAGAACATCTTTACTATGTGGTGGGGGGCAACAACTGGATGAGTGAGAGAGACAAAGAATATGGTGCAACAAAATTAAATCTTAAGGTTATGACATTTCCTCCTCTACATGGTAGGATTATTGGTGAACCTAGGGCAACACAGCTGAGCATGTCCTACTTCAATGGCCCATTGAACACAGAATGAGACAGTGGGAATAATTCACCTTTGGAATCAGTTATATTTCATTTCATTTCTGGCTATAGCTCTGTGAACATAGGACATTACTTAATCATATTGAGTCCCATTTTCTCCTTCTGTGAGAGGAGACTGCTTGCCATATAAAGTTATTGTGAGGATGATAAAAATATTTTTGAATTTTGAAATATTTCCTGTACCACTTTGCTAGCTAGGGCTGCCAAGACAGGTTACCACAAACTGAACAGCTTAAAACACAAGAAGTCATTGTCTTACAGTTCTGAAGGCTAGAAGTCTAAAATCAAGGTTTCACTAGGGTGATAGGGCCTTCTCCTGCCTCTTCGTAGCTTCTGGTGGTTGCTGACAATCCTTGACTTTTCTTGGCTTGCAGATGCATCAGCTGATCTCTGCCTCCATCATCCCATGGCATTCTTCCCTCTGTGCCTCTCTCTGTCCACATTTCCCTCTTCTTATGAGGATATTAGTCATAGCTACTTTTCAAAGCTTCCCATGACTCCCTTTTCTTGTATCATGCCTGATGTATCATACCACATAATTGTTAGAGTCCTCTTACCTTCAGACTGAGGATCTCTCAGTCTTAGTTAAAGCAGTCAGCTGCTGATCAAAATATCTGTAGATTTATCCTACCAGCCACTCAGTGGGAGAAAAGACCCGGTGACCTATTCCCATAGAGTACAGCCTAGGAAACCTTATGGGTTTTATGAGAAGTTCTGCATCTCCTGTAGGGCCATATGACTTGCAGTAAGAATTTTTGACCCCATCACAAACAAAAGCTAAAACTCTAACAATAACATTTAACCCTTCCTCAAGAATCTCATGCTCATCCTTGCCTTATATAAACATTGCACTGTGTTTATATAAAACAGCTATGACACTGTGGGTACTCTTTCAGGATTTACTTTTAACATAGTGTTATTTGTCTAAGATTCATCCATATTGTTGTGTGTTGTTATAGTACTGTTGACTCTAGTGAATATACTGCTATTTATTCTCTCATTTTTCCTTGGTTGTTGTTGATAGATGTTGTTGAGCTGTTCCAACTCATAGCAACCCTATGTACACCAGAAAAAACACTGCCCAAACCTGTGTCATCCTCACAGTCATGTTTGAACCTATCATTGCAGCCACTGTGCCAATCCATCTTATTGAAATTCTTGCTTTTACTCTGGCCATCCACTTTGCCAAGTATGATATTCTTTTCCAGGGACTGGTCTCTCCTGAGAGCATGACCAAAGTATGAGAGGCAAAGTCTCACCGTCCTCACATCTAAGGAGCATTCTGATTTTATTTCATCCAACACAAATTTGTTTGTTCTTCTGGTAGTCCGTGGTATGTTCAATATTCTTTGCCAACATCATAATTCAAAGGCATCGATTCCTCTTCAGTCTTTTTTATTGATTGCCCAGCTTTCACATGCATATGAGGCAGTTAAAAATACTGTGGCTTGGTTTGGGTACACTTTAGTTTTCAAAGTGATATCTTTGTTCTTTAACACTTTAAAGAGGTCTTTTGTGGCAGATTTGCACAGTGGGAATTGTTAATTGTCTATATCTGAAACAATACCTCAATACTTTATAATGAGTCTTGATATTTGATCTTCTTCAAAGATATTTTTTGGTCCCTTGCTCACATATTTAAATATTATAATGATATTATCAAATACCATTAAAAAATGTGGGAAATAGCATAACATTTAGAGATCATGGCACCAAGAAACACCTGAAATTTCCTTCCCTAAAGAAATTTTAGGAGCTCTGGTAGCATAATGCCTAAGGCATGTGACTGCTAACCAGAAGGCTGGTGGTTCAAACCCACCAGCCACTCTCGGAAGGCAGGTTGGGCAATCTACTTCAGTAGTGATACCATCTCGGAATCTTAAGGAGGGGTCGCTATGAGTCGGATCTGACTCGAAGGCATATAACAACAACAACAACAAAAAAAAAATTTTAGGCACTTGGTATCAGTTGTCCATTGCCACAATAATAATGTTTATCAAACAACCACAAAACGTAAAGGCCTAAAACAGTAACCATGTATTTTTTCTCACAAGTTCATGGACATCTGAATGGCTCTTCTGATCTTTGCTGGGCTTGACTGTTCTCAGTGGAGTTTGGCCAAGTGTCTGTGGTCAACTAATGAGTTGTCTATGACTGGCTGGTGTTGGATGAATCTCATCCTCAAGTAGCCCAGATTTGTTCTCATGGGGATATCAGGGATCAGAAAGAGTCATTGGAAGTATATAAGCACTTTTTCACACCTTTTGTGTGAAGCTTGTTATTATTCCATTGCCCAAAACAAGAGCCACTAAGGGAGAGATACACTAAAAAAAAAAAAAAAAAAAGATGTAGCATTCACACTCACAGAAAATAGTGCAGGTTGTATGCAATTTACACTGTATTAGAGTTAATGACAGATGTACTTAGCACCTTCTCTCTTTTTTTTTATGGTTTGTGTATTTTTATGTACGTATATATTAAAATACATCTGTAAGTTTATGTGTAATGTTTCCAAGCACCAAGGACAAAGATCAGATTTATAAAGATACTGATAGTAAAAGACAATAATATTGAAAATTAAAAAAAAAAAAAAATGAGGTATTTGATTTAATGTAAGAATGTAAGAAGAATTGTCAGATTGGAACCTCGTGGTGAGTCAGGGACTACCTGTGCACAGTATGAATCCAGCCAAAAAAGTGTGTAGATATTTATGAACTAACTCCCATAATGTTACAGAGTAAAGAGTCCTGAAACAAAACCTAGTTTAGAGAAGTGTTCTTTAATCCCTGGTAGAGTGATATAAAACCATTGGTAGAGTTAATAATGTATAATATCTATTGTACTTCAGGAAAATGTGTGGTCACAAAATTTATCTAACATACTATGATAGTTATGTTTGTGTGTCAACTTGGCTGGGCCTGGTTGAGTGGCTGGGCAGCTTGTGGTAGTTATTTTCCATGATGAGACTGACAATCAACTCCATAGTGGAATCTACCACAAGCAGCTGAGTGGCTGCCTTTGGAATGTGGTCTGCTTCCTGTATATAAGGAGAAGACTTGAGAATAGTCTCTAGCCTATGGAACACTTGGACCCTGCATATAGCCATGTCATTGCTCAGAAGCCTGCTATATGCTCTGCCGACCATGGGACTTAGAATGCACTTAAGTTAATGGCCTACCATGTGGTTTGGTAACATCAGGACTGTGCCTTTTTACTTGTCAGCCTTGGGCTTGGCAGCCTCAGTAGCCATCAGCTGTCTGAGTGAAGAAAAGCCTCTCGCTCCAGTGAGCCGGGAGCAGGAGGCAGAGCTAGACCCCAAGATTGAGGAGCTTTCACCCAGCTCCTAGAGCTTGGCACTTTGAACTTGGACTTAAAGCCTCCAAATTGTAAGAATAAACTCCTGTTTGTTAAGCCCATCCCATTTGTGGTATATTCCTGTTAGAGTGGCACTAGGTAACCAGAACACATACTAAAAGTTGCTTTTCTTTATAAGATTGCAATATTCTGTGCCTTTATTTTTCCCTAGAATAGAGATTAAAGAGTTACAAGTTATTCTAGAAATTGCCATTTCTGTTCTAGAATTCTCAAATTAACACTCATGTTCAGAGAAAGCATTCTTGTTTTAATACTTAAATAAATAAGAAGTAGTACTGTGATGATTCTTTGCTGATATTTTTTATTTTGAACTTGGGTTTATGAGAAACCTTTTCTTTCATGTAGTGTTTTTAATAGCAATTAATTATAACCATTTACTGTGTACAGGCACTTTCATTGTTTGTCTATAAAATTGCTGTACTCCTGATAGCTCTGGAAATTAGCAGCATGCACTGTCTTCAGCTGTGGCTTACAAAGTAGCATCGCTTTTTATGTTAATCTTGGAGGATAATACTAATGCCAGATAAAAGGATGTTGCTGTTGTTGTTAGGTGCCATCGAGCCAGCATCGGCTCACAGTGACCCGAGGTACAACAGAAAAAAGCACTGCAGGGTCCTGCACCAGCCTCACGATCCTGGCTACACCTGAGCCCATCGTGGCAGCCACTATGTCAGTCCATCTCATTGAGGGCCTTCCCTTTTTTTGCTGACCCTCCACTTTACCAAGCTTGATATCCTTCTCCAGGGAATGGTCCTTTCTGAAAACATGAGCAAAATAGATGAGATCAAATCTGACATTATATCTTCTAGTTATGCTTTCCCAACAATATTTTCATATATAATCTGTAAATATTTGTAAAAATCAAATGTTTTAATGCAATTCCTCCATACATATTTATTCTTTGATATAAGTCATAAAGGTTGGAACTTTAAAGAAAAAGTTAAAGGAATGAATCTGATTTGGAGTTTTCTGGTATTGTCCAACTTGTGAACAGAATATCAAGTAGATTTCAAAGATTCTTCAGTGTTGGGTATTTTGATGCATGTATCATCTTCCACACTTACATATTTCTGAAAGAGCAAATATATATTATTAATTTCTAGAGATACTGAGAAAGTCTTTAACAAAATTTAACACCCCTTAAACTTCTATTTTAGGAGCTCTGGTAGGATAGCACTTGACTGCTAACCAGAAAGCTGGTGGTTCAAACCCACCAGCCACTCCTTGGAAGGACGATTGGGCAATCTACTTCCATAGAGATACTGCCTCAAAAACCCAAGGAGGGGTCACTAAGAGTCAGATCCGACTTGACTGCAGTGAGGTTTGTTTTCTGTTGTTTGTTTGTTTTATATATACATTGTATAAGTCCTAAGGCTAGGATTTTATTAATAGAGAAACACTAGAGGAGATTCCACTAAGATTAGAAACAAGGCAAGGTAGCCCACTATAAACTTTGTACTAGA
>NW_006921734.1:5126881-5148537 GCF_000298275.1 Orycteropus afer afer
TAATAATAATAAAAAACATATTACAAGGTCTTCATAATTAAAACAGTATGGTAAAGACATATGACTATGATTATAGACCATGGAATAGAATAGGAATCCCAGAAATAAACTCAAATACGTATGGAACTTTAGTGTATGTTAAAAATGGCATTTTAGTCACTGAAATAAAGATGACATTTTTTAATAAATGGTTCTGGGACAACTGAAACAAAAAGAAAAGAAACCATGCAATACTAGATAAAACCATTAGCAAATTCCTCCTTGCCCTTGGAATGTAAGAAAAAGTTTTATAACTATTACTAAAACTCTAGACATAATAAAATATATACACACAGACACACACACACATATCTTAGCAAAAAAAAAAAAAAAAACTGCCATCATATCAATTCTGACTCATTGCAACTCTGTAGAACACAGTAGAACTGCCTCATATGGTTTCCAAAGTTGTAAATCTTTATGGAAACTGACTGTCTCATTTTTCTCCCATAGAGTGGCTGGTGTGTTTGAACCACCAACCTTTGATTAGCAGTTGAGTGCTTTTAACTACTGTACCATTGGAGCTCCTATATAGGAGCATACTTTTGCATCCATACATACACATATATTCATAATGTCTGTGTGTATCTTTTAAACATATATATAGATGTTCAGTTTAACTCATGAAAATAGAAATACACCTTAAAACTACACTAACAGTATTTTTACCAAACGTTTTGACAAAAAATAAAAACACACTCTTGGTGAGCTGTGAAGAAATAGGCACTCTCATGCATTTCTGGTAGGGATACAAATTGGTACTACTCTCATGAAAGGGAATTTGGCAATATCTAATGAAATCACATATGTACTTACCTTTCCACCTAGCAGTCTTAATTGTAGGAAGTTACCCTGAACATACACCTTTAACGATAATGAACACACATATGCAGAAAGTATTCATTACAACATTGAAATTCCATAATTTGAATGAGTAGACTGTGGAGCTCTGTGCACCTCCTAAAAAAGTGTAACTAATATCTCTGTAAACTCATAAGGACTAAATTTCAGAATGCATTGTTAAATAAAAAGCAAAGTGCAAAATAATATGTATAAAGCACTATATTTTGTGTAATGAGGAAAGGAGAATAAGAAAATATACAAATATTTCCCTATTTGGATAAACTAAAACATTGAAAGGAACTGCCAGGGATTGAAAGTTTAAAGGGAATGGAAGTGATAATGGGAAATTCTTCACTTTGAATATTCCTTTGTGTATAAGCCTTACTTTGGGGGCATGTTAATATTTTATATACTGAAGAAAAAAAAAAAATATATAGAGAGAGAGAGAGAGAGGGAAACTTGTGAATTGAATACAAGCAGAAACAAATGAAAGAAATTGTGCTACATATGAATATGACCACACTGAAGGGGAAAAAAAAAGATCTAACCTGAATGATTTTGCAGCCAGTATTTCCTCTCAGTCAAAAGACAAAACGAACTGGAAACACATACTGAACTCTAGTATCTTCTTTTTTCAGAGGCATTGATCAGCAATTTTGAAACTATTTTTTATTCATTCTATGATTGAGCAATAAAATGTAATTGTGGATAATAGGAGCCAGGTTTCTCACTGTTAGAACAAAGGAAATATAGAATGAACCCTGTGGTGTTTGAATAGAATTTGAGATATCAGTGAGAACTAATGACTTGTAAAACAGATAATTAAATACAACTATTTCCTAGTCCTGTTCTCTGTAAAGGTCTAGAGGCCATGGCATTATGGTGGGAATGAACAGACTTAGTGTCTAGGTAAAGAATACAGACACGGTGGAGTCTGAGTCATGATAGCCACTTACATGTTAGAGTAACACTATGTTTTATAGGGTTTCCAATGGCTAATTTTTCAGAAGTAGATCACCAGACCTTTTTTCCAACATGCTTCTGGATGGAGTTAAATTATCAGTGTTTCAGTTAACAGCCAATATGTTAACTGTTTGTGACACCCAAGGGGTCTCTCACTGGCATGGAGCCAATGCCAACTCACAGCGACACACCTGGGTTTCAAGGTTATAAATCTTAATGGAAGCAGACTGCCTCATCTTTTTTCCATGGAGCTGCTGGTGGAGACGAGATGAACCACTGACCTTTTGGTTGGCAGCCAATTACCTTAACCACTAGAACTCATTACCCCAGGGATCTAGGGCCTAGATACTGGTTTATAATTACCACTCTCTAAAAGGAACCAGGACTTCTTGAAGAAATGGCTGATTCCAGAGCTGTTCAGGGAAGCTTAAGATGAGCCTGAGGGAAATTTTGTGCCTAAAAGTAAGGAAGTGCTTGAGGAATAGTAAGGACATGTCCAAAGGACACAGACACCTGCAAAAAGGGGCTTCCATTGACCAAATCTAGGACAAATGAACATCAACATTATAGTAGTGGAAGTTTGTAAGTATTAAATAAGTTGAACTACATAAGTTCAAGCTGAGAAAGGCTCTTACTTTGGTAGAAAGCCATTTAATTAATGTGAGAAGAAATATAGAAAACTACCACTTATCAGATGTCATAACGTTGATTCAAGCAAGAAATGTCAATGGATAGTAAAAGAAGTGGGTAAAATTTTTAGAAATGATAAAATAGTCACACATTCTGAAAATGTCTCTTTATAAGATATTTATTAATTACAAAGCTTAAATTAGTAAGTTTACTGTGGAAAAACATGCCAGATACACACTCAACCAGATATCAAAGATGAATTTGCCAGTTATCCATCTAATTGAGAGCATGATCTTCCTGGTAATGATACACTGAGTAGACACATCATCACTTCAATATCCCTGGCAAAATTCATCCACTGAATACATCATGTGGAAACATCAGACATACCCAAATTGATGGCTATCCTGCCAATAATTGTCCTGTTCTCTTTAAAGATGTCAGTGATATGAAGCTATTTCAGATTAAAAGAAGCTAAAGATAAATTACAGCTGAACACAATGCATCATCTTAGATGTTCGTTTGCTATAAAGGACATTTTGGGGATAATTGAGAAATTGACTAAGTTTTCTAACATCTGTAAATTAGATAAAAACAATATCATACGTTGTCAGTTTCTTCATTTTAACAATTGTACTATGGTTATGTAAGAGAATTCCTTGCTTTTAGAAAATATACATTGTAATATTTATACATCATATGTATAAATTACTTTGAAATTGTCCAATATCTTATGTATCTGAAAATAAACACAGATAGACAATATAAAACACACATACACACATGAAAGAGACAAAGAAAGAAGAAAAAGGATAAAACAAATGTCATAAAATGTTAACCATTGGGGAGTATGCAGTTTTCAAGTTATGTAAAAATATTACTAAAAGTGATAGATCCACACAGATATACATATCTGCTTCTCATTTATAGACATGGATAGGTTCTAAACCCAGGTTATTATAAAAAGATTGGTGTTATGCAAAAATGGAGGATGACCACATTGGATCACAAAATGAAAGATGACTACATCATTACATAACTGCCAGATGACATTAATACATAACTGCCAAACTACCAAAAATCATGGCCTAGACAAGTTGACACATAACAGTAACTATCATAGCCAATATTTCTTACTGCTAGACATATGTCATTAACGCATAAAATAGTCAGTAGATTTTTTTTTGCTAGTGTCATAAATGCAAAATGTCAGATAACAAGATAGTCCAGGAGTAGATGTGTATATGTATGTGTTTAATTGGTCATCAATGTCTTTAATGAATTAATCTGTATTAGTCAGTCTGCAATTTAACATTGCATGAAATGAGTAAACTACATAATTATAAAAGCTATGATAGCTATTTACTGATGACTAGAAATATTAAACTGAAGATTGGAATTTTGATGGGGCCCTGTTTAAGTGACACTCAGATCCTGGCCTTTTTCTACTTATAGAGTTGAGGGGCTTTGTACAAATGGGTAGGATTTTTCCCAAAAAATTCTGTCTACTAAAATTATATAGTTTTCACCAGAAGCATCTATTGGGCATTAGCTACTCTTTACCCTTGACAATTCATCACTAAAAGACCGTTGCTCTCCATACATGCACAGCTTTTTGGGCAGTCATGACCTGGGTCCAAGATTAATGCCTTTTCTGAAAAGCTTCTAAAGTGTTTTTGATGTTGCTGTATTGGAAGCAAATTATACTGGATTCATTCACACTTTAGAAATGAAGCATAGGCTGACACAATTAAATCTTGAAGCATTGTTTTAGATGCTTAACTACAAAATCTATATGAACTGAACTCCCGGCAAAAGAAGTAAATCATCATTGCCTTTGATTGTACTTTAATGAAGTTATATTTCCTCATCTGGGGTTCACCATGTGCCCACTGTGAGAAGAAAGTAGTCAGACACAAAATAGTTTGGAAGTTAATTGCAACAAATCTGGAGCCAATCAGAACTTCATTCAAATCTTGGTTCTGTCCTTAATCTTTGTGAATCCATTTTTTCATCTCTGAAATGGAGATCTTGATCTCTACGCCATAGGGTGTTGTGTATGATTCAACAAGATAACCTAAAGAAGCTCTGTGTTACTGTTACTGATATTCCTTCATCTTTCTAAATCAAGAAGCAATACAACCAAATAGTTGCTTTCTGGTCTCATGTATTAAAAACAGTAACAGTGAAAAACAATTCTACCCTTTAGTGAGTTATCATTTAAATGTGTTATAACACATGATTCTCCTTTATTTGATTAAAGTTTCCTTGGCAGTTTCACACATATAATTTTCTCTCCTGGTCACTATGAGTCGTGTCCGACTCAACAGCACATAACAACAGCAACAACATGCAATCTTAGCATTATTAATAATTTGCATTATCGCCATGAAACACCTAAAGAAATAAAGCAGGGGCATTTGAATAACATCAGGTTTAATATGTTTTTCTTATCTGCCATTGCTGCAGATACCACATGAGGATAACTGCTGTATGTATTCACAATCTTTCAGTTGATCAAGGAAGGGAGTCTGCAGGAAATTCAAGGCTGGAACTTCATTTAGTTTTAGTTAGATCATGGACATGAGCCGAGGCCTTTTATCCTTCAGAATATCTCAAATTATTTTGTTTTTCTACTGAATCTAATATTTCCTGGAATTATCCTGGATTGCTAAAGGACAAACTGTACTTAGCTGACCTACTAGTTTTCTTCTAGTCTCATATCTTATTAGTGGGAAATTAGGAGATTCTATATGGCACCTTTGGTAAATCTTTGAATAGCATTTCAGTATGTGTGTATACGTATATTGTGTAGATTTATTAAATTCCAATAAAAAGATTTTTAAAGTACAAGTACCCTTCTTTCTTCATATATTTGAAAACAGGAAAAATTGCTTAGTACACTTTTCAACAGACTGTTTTAATATGGTTAGAACAATGATTTAATCCATTGATAAACATTTATTGTTGTTAGGTGTTCTCAAGTCATCTCCAACTCATAGTGACCCTATGTACAACACAACGAAACACTGCCCAGTCCTGTGCCAGCCTCACAATCCTTGCTATACCTGAGACCATCGTTGCAGCCACTGTGTCAATCCATCTTCTTTAGGCCTTCCCCTTTTTTGTTGATCCTCTACTTTACCAAGCATGATATCCTTCTCCAGGGAATGGTCCCTTCTGACAAGACCAAAGTACGTGAGACGAAGTCAGGTCATTCTCACTTCCAAGAAGCATTCTGACTGCACTTCTTCCAGGACAGATTTGTTAGTTTTTTCAGCAGTCCATGGTACTTTCAGTATTCTTCACCAACACCACAACTCAAGAGCATCAACTCTTCTTTTGTCTTCCTTATTCATTGTCCCGCTCTCACATACATAAGAGACGATTGAAAATACCATGGCTTGGGTTAGGCACACTTTAGCCTTCAAGGAGACATCTTTGTTCTTCAGACTTGAAAGAGGTCTTTTGCAGCAGATTTGCTCAATGCAGTACGTCATGTGATGTCTTGACTGCTGCTTCCATTGGTATTGATTATGTAACCAAGTAATATGAAATCTTTGACAACTTCAATCTTTTTTCCATTTATCGTGATACTGCTTATTGGTCCAGTTGTGAAGATTATTGTTTTCTTTATATTGAGGTGTAATCCATACTGCAGACTGTATTCTTCAATCGTCATCAGTAAGTGCTTCAAGTCATCCTCACTTTCAGTGTGGTGTCTGCGTATCGCAGGTTGTTAATGAGCCTTCCTCCAATCCTGATGCCACGTTCTTCTTCATATAGTCCAGCTTCTCAGATTATTTGCTCAGCATACAGATTGAATAAGTATGATGAAAGGATACAACCCTGACACACTCCCTTCCTGATTTCAAACCATGCAATATTCCCTTGTTCTATTTGAATGACAACCTCCTGGTCTATGTACAGGTTCCTCATGAAAACAATTAAGTTTACTGGGATTCCATTCTTCTCAACATTATGCATAATATGTTATGATCCACATGGTCGAATGTTTTTGCATTGTCAATAAAACACAAGTAAACATCTTTCTGGTATTCTTTGCTTTCAGCCAAGATCTATCTGACGTCAGCAATGATATCCCTTGTTCTGCATCCTTTTCTGAATCCAGCTTGCATTTCTGGAAGTTCTCTGTCAATATACTGCTGTAACCATTTTTGAATTATCTTCAGTAAGATTTTACTTGCATGCGATATTAATGGTATTGTTCAATAATTTCCACATTTTGTGGGATCACCTTTCTTTGGAATGAGTACAAATATGGATCTCTTCCAGCCAGTTGACCAGGTTGCTCTCTTTCAAATCTCTTGGCACAGCCACGTGAGTGCCTCCAGCACAGCATCCATTTGTTGACCCATTCCGTAAGTCCCTGGAGTCTTGTTTTCCACAAATTTTTTTCAATGTAGCTTCAACTTCTTCCTTCAATGTCATTGGTTCTTGATCTTATGCTACCTCCTGAAATGGATCAACATCAACCAATTCTTTTTGGTACAGTGAGTTTTGTATATTCCTTCCATATTCTTTGGATGCTTCCTGTATGATTCAATATATTGCCCATAGAATTTTTCATTATTGCAATTCAAGGCTTGAATTTTTTCTTCAGTTCTTTCAGTTCGATAAATGCTGAGCATGTTCTCCCCTTTTGGTTTTTTAACTCCAGGCCTTTGCACATTTCACTATAATAATTGACTTTGTCTTCTCAAGCTTCTCTTTGCAATCTTCTCTTCAGCTCCTTTGTCTTCTCATTTCTTCCATTTGCTTTAGCTACTCTGGTGAAGGGCAAGTTTCAAAGTCTCTTCTGACATCCATTTTGGTCTTTTCTTCCTTTCCTGTCTTGTAAATGACATTTTGCTTTCCTCATGGATTATATTCTTGATTCCTCTGTTTGATAAACATTTAGCACGTATCTGTTTGAAAAGAAATGGGTTTCAAATGTAATTGAGAAACACTAAAAGGCCTTATTAAAATTTTTACATGGCCTAGATGTCCACATACAGAAATATTGCCCTCAGGTTAAGGCATGTTGTCTCTAGATAAATGTTTGAAAGTATGCATATAACCATAGGTGCTGACAAGACTCTAATACACACATTTTATTTACAATACACCTATAGATTCATCATATACCTGTGGACAAAATAAAAGGAATGACAGAATCCTTGCCATCGAAATTATGATATGAGACATAGCATCTTTGTACCCCACTTACTCCTGCCCACACGTACCTAGCATGATGCTTGACCTATACGTGATCCTCAGTAACTATGACAAGAATTTCATTCTATAACTTAGGGTGGAAGAGTATTTGGAAAAATGAAAACAATTTTTTTCTGGAGTTTGGTGATGTAATTTTATTTCAAGACATCAAGAAAGAGGAATTCTAAAGCATATCTTCAAAGGGCAAATCGGATTTGATTATAGGAACCATGTAAATTCTATATGAGATCATCTGTGTGTTGATTGAGCCCACAATTTTATATGGTAACACTAAAGGATTTAAAAAAAAAAAAAAAAAAGATAACATTTCCCTCTGAGATATGCTTCAGAATATGTTGAAAATATCCTCAGCATTCCTTTGTTAACATTTCACAATATAATGCCCAAAAACAAACAAACCAAATCCACTGCCATTTAGGTGATTCTGACTCATAATGATCCTCTACAAACACCAAAACCAAACTCACTGCTGTCAAGTTGAATCCGACTCATAGCGACCCCTCCTTGGGTTTCCAAAGCAGTATCTCCATGGAAGTAGACTGCCCAGTCTTCCTTCTGAGAGTGGCTAGTGGGTTTGAACAACCAGCCTTCTAGTTAGCAGTCAAATGCCTTGGGCATTATGCCACCAGAGCTCCCAGTGATCCTGTCATAGGTATTAATTTATCCAAATATTTTCTTTACACCATGTTATCTCTGAGTGTTATTTCAAGTTTATTGCCTACTTAGGAAAGGGATATATCATTATTTAATTATTTTTCCTCAAATAAGTGTGCAGTTTGCTAGACTAGGATTAGTATTACTGTGTGGTGGTTCTCCACTTAGTGATCTGATGTAATTATCCTCCATTTTATGATATGTATTGTAAATCCTAGGAGCTCTGGTGGCATAGTGCCTAAGACATCTGACTGCTAACCAGAAGACTGGTGGTTCAACGTCCCAGCCACTCCTCAGAAGGAAGATTGGGCAATCTACTTCCTTAGTGATACTGCCTCTGAAACCCAAGGAGGGGTCTCTATGAGTCGGATCTGACTCAGCAGTATTTTTATATTTTTTTTTTGTGAATCCTAACCTCTGTATGTGAATGGATCTGACTCCAAGGCAGTGAGTTTTGGTTTTCGGTTTTGGTATGTTAATGAGGCAGAATTATGATGGATTGTGTCTTGAGTCACCACCTTACAAAGTCAACACTCTTACAAAAGTACTCAAGTCTCCACCCTTACTCAAGTCACACCTTTGCTTGAGTCACACCTTTTATCTTATGAGAGATACACAAAAAGAGAGAGGGACCTCACTCCTACCATGAAAGAAGAGCCAGGAGTGGAGCATGCCCTTTGAACCTGGAGTCCCTGCACCGAGATCTCTTAATGAGGGAAAGAGTGATGCCAAGATGCATGGAAATCTCCAAGGAACACCAGGCACATAGATTTTGAGAGAAGACAGTAACCTCCTAGAGCCAGCACTCTGAATTTGGATTTTTAGCCTCTTAAATTTAGAAAATAAATTAGTTTGCTAAGGCCATCCACTTACAGTGTTGCTATTATAGCAGCACTACACAGGACAAGATACTTGTTTTTACTTGTCTGAAAGTTACCATTAAACATGTTTGTGTCATCATTTCACTTAGAGATTGTACTAAGTCCTCATTCCTCAGATTTTACAATAATGACACTAGATCCAGTAGAGATACCTGAAAGAAATTTATTGATAGCACATCTTTATTCATTGAAGTATCTGATAATTTCTGATATTTATGATAAAACAATCTGTGCAATTCCATGTGCTGTTTTTAAAATGCATTTTTATGTTTTTGTCATGGGACACTAGAGAAAGGAGTTTTGGTTATTTTCACAAACATGGCTAATAATTCCATCAGGGTATATCTACAAGTAGAAACAAATAAGGTATGGTATTCTTCTACAAAAGTCAATAATTTGCCCCGACCTTTAGTAAGCCCTATAATGGCTTCTTCTTCTCCTCCTCCTCCTGCTTGTCCAGTCTGGTATTTTATCTAGAATTTTTGGACAAATTCAGATATTTGTTGAGGGTCTTCCTCCTTTTTGTGGACCTTCAGCTTTACCAGGAATGATGTCCTTCTCCAGGGATTCATCCCTCCTAATAACATATCCAAAGTATGTGAGACAAAATCTCACCATCCTCACTTCTAAGGAACATTCTGTTCATACTTCTTTCAAGACAGATTTGTTCATTCTTCTGAAAGTCCATGGTATATTCATTATTCTTCACCAACACCATAAATCAACTACATCGGTTCTTCTTGATCTTCCTTATTCATTGTCCAGCTGTCACATGCATATGAGACTACTGAAAATTCCATGGCTTGAGTCAGGTGCACCTTAGTCCTCATAGTGACATCTTTGCTTTTTAACACTAAAGGGATCTTTCGCATCAGATTTGTCAAATGCAATGTGACATTTGATTTCTTGACTGATGCTTTCATGGTTTTGAGTATGGATCCAGGCAAAATGAAATCCTTGACAACTTCAGTATTTTCTCCATTTATCATGATGGTGCTTATTGGTCCATTGTGAGGATTTTTGTTTTCTTTATGTTGAGGTGTAATCCATACTGAAGGTTGTGGTCTTTTATCTTCATTAGTAAGTGCTTCAAATCCTCTTTGCTTTCAGCAAGCAAAGTTATGTTATCTGCATATCACAGGTTGTTAATGAGTTTGCCTCCAATCCTAATGCCATGTTCTTATTCATATTGTCCAGCTTTATGTATTATTTGCTCAACATGTTGTTGTTGTTGTTGTTATGTGCCATCGAGTCAGCCCCGACTCATAGCGACCCCTTCTTGGGTTTCCGAGGCAGTATCACTACGGAAGTAGATTGCCCCATCTTCCTTCCGAGGAGTGGCTGGTGGGTTTGAACCATCAGCCTTCTGGTTAGCTCAACATACAGACTGAATAAGTATGGCAAAATAGTGCAAACCTGATGTACACCTTTCCTGATTTTAAACTATGCAATAGCCCATTGTTCTCACAGTTTAAGAATTTAGAAGTCCAAATTCAGTGTGCCAGCTCTAGGAGAAGGTCGTTGTCTTCCTTCCATATCTGTGGACTGGCATCTTGGAGATTTCCCCATGCCTTGGCTTAAATCTTTCCCTGGATCTAGGAGGCTCTTAGCACAAGGTTCTAAGTATGCCTCTGCTCTAAGCTTTTCTTTCTTGGTAGTAATTAGGTCCTTTTCATGGGTAGCTTCTCTCTCCTTTCATCTCTTGTAAGATAAAAGATGTGAGTCAAGCAAGATTGTGACTTGAGTAAGGGTGGAACCTAAGTCGTGACCACTTGTAAGGCTATGACTCAAGATACATTCACCTTAATTCTACATCATCAACATACGGAGATTAGGGTTTACAACATATATCACGAAATGGGGGGTAATTACATTATATCACAAAATGGAGGACAGCTCTTACTCTTGAGCGCTTCTCAGTGACCTCATTTACTTTGGTCAAGTTGTGCTCACTACACTCACATTTGGTGCCACTTTTCCCATTACCCAAAATAATAAATTTTTATAATCTAAAGCATGCTATGCTCTCCCTTCCCCCCTCTTCCTGGTAATAATTGAATGTTGGTCTCTTTTTATATGCCTATTTTTGTTTTCTTATAAAAGAAAGGTCATAAAATATTTATACTTATGTGCTGGATTTATTTCACTTAGCATTATCCCTTCCAGGTCCATCCATGTTATAATATTCTGTTGGACCCATAATTGTTCATCATGGTTGCATAGTATGTACCACATATTACTTATCCATTCATCCACTGATGGGCTCTTTGGTTGTTTCCATTTTTCTACTGTTGTAAATAAGACTGCAATGAGCACAGTAGTGTATATATCTGTTCAATCATTACTTTTCAGTCTCTAGGATACACTCTGGTACCATAGTGGCTAAAGCACTTGACTGCTAACCAGAAAGCTGGTGGTTCAAACCCACCAGCCACTCCTCGGGAGGAAGGTTGGGCAATCCTACTTCCGTAGTGATACTGCCTCGGAAACCCAAGGAGGGGTCGCTATGAGTCGGGGCCAACTTGACAGCACATAACAACACAAAAACAACAACATGATATACACCTAGGACTGGGATTGATGGACCACAGGGTAGTTCTATTTCTAGTTTTTTGAGGAAGTGCCACATCATTTTCCACAGTGTTTGTACTTGCCAGAATGGATAAGTGTTCCAATCTCTCAATATCTTCACCAGCATTTGGTGTTATCTGTTTCTTTCTTTCTTTTTCTTTTTTTTTTTTAAATCAATGTCATTTTAACAGGGGTGAGATGGTATCTCATTGTAGTTCTAATTAGCATCTTTCTTATGGCTAATGATTATGAGCATCTTTTCATGTATTTTCTGGCTGTTGCTTTTGAAGCAACATAGAATTTCTGATGAGGCTGGAGTTAGCAATTTTGAAAAACAATCCTCTCTAATTTTAAGGATGAAGAAACTGACATGCTGATGTTCCTGGGATCGTATCTAATTATTAATTACTGCAGAACTCTGATTCATTACTTTTTCTCCTCTACTGCTTTATTAATGTAAAATCTCTCTACGTTACACACACATACACAGGTTCATAACACAACATGGAAGATGGAATCATAAAGGCCTCTCTGAGAGGTGCCCTGCTTCATCTTAATCTTAAAGATATTGGGGTCTATTCCCTGAATATATATTTTTATGTAGAAAGGTCTCAAGATTTTTAGGTAGGAGAAATCCACCTTCCATGGCTCAATGGCCTATCTAGCATCCTCCTCTGTGAGATTTAGCAGCATAATTGAATGGATGCCTCTTAGTCTTCTTCAAAACTTGAAGCCTAGAGCAATTGCTTAGCTAGCTGGATCTTAGGGAAGTATTCTCATAAGGTGTGCATATAGCCCCCCAAAAATGGAGGTTCCAAATTACAATGTTTTCTGTTTTTCAGGGAAGAAAGTTGTTCACAAGTTGAGTAAGAACATGTGGGAGATAGAATTAATAGCACTAACAGATACTCTCTCTATAGATATATATCTTTATACTTTTGGAGAAAACTGCATATTTAGTTGGCAAATTCATTAACATATCTTTTGCGGGTAATGGTGATTAATCTTATTGAAGTTATTTTTGTTTTCTTCCCTTAAAATGAATTTTCAAACATGCCCCTTTGCCCCCAGAAAGCAACTTTGAATTTACTTTTCTTTTATGAAACCATTTAGAGGATGTTTATAGTAGCATAATAATCTATTTTATTTGTATGTCATTGTCAATTGGTTAGTGCTGCAGTAAATTGAGGATTTAAGCGGGTAGATAAGCATACTTAATTATATAGGTTGATAGTTCTATTGAGCAGCCACCTGGATATTTTTGCAGTCTGACCACAAAACTTAAATTTAATTCAAAACTTAGATGGGCCATTTCATATCAAGTAGATAACATTGGTTATGTAATTTCATTTTTTATTTGAATTACAAAAAAATCATTCTATTAGACTGAGTCAGTGGGGGGTGGGGGTGGGGGTGGATAGGATGCACAGAGCCAGATCAGATGACAGAATGGGAAAGAAACAGTTAAGAAATTTGCCTATTCTGTGGCCAAGAGCATCAAATATAAGAAACATCTCAGGGGTAATTGGCCTAAGGTTCTAATTGGAATTTTGGATTGAGGATATGTGTTTCGTTCCATGTGCCAAAGAGAAACACTGTGTGCTGTCTGGGAACAGGGCAATGCTCACTGTTGGGGATACCTCAGCAGTCCCACTCTTTATTTCCAATCCCAATCTAAATTATGTTGACAAGCTTTTATTGTTTTTCCCTGCCCTACAAAATCTTATCTTTGATTAGAGCTTTTAGTTTGAATTACACAAAAACATTCTATGAAACATGATAAAATATGAAACAGAAAAAAAAGATATAAAAAAAGCCTAATTTATACTGGGAGAGGTCATACTTACTTGAACTTTAGCATGGTATGTAAGTAGTTTCAACAGAAGCACAGAAAAAATTAATTAAAAAATAGGCACGTTAATATACCATATGGAAAATGTGGTTCCTAGCAATGGAAAATGTGGTTCCTAGAAAAGGCTTGGCACATAGTAGGTTTGCTTATTCTTCTAACAAATAGCTTTGGAACATTTATCGCTCAGCTGATAAACTGGATGTGCTGAAATGTATATAGGAATGTCCATTGATGAGCCATGGGCAGTGGGATTATGTGTGAATTAGCAACCAATAATTAGCATTATTTCAGCCCAGCCCACCCAGATGGGTACCCAGGACCATGTCAGTATAAACAGGACTGTTCTCCAACACTCTAAACCAGAAACCTGGTCCAGAGAACCATGCTCACCTGGTCTTTGAAACCAGTTGCTGTTGCATTGATGCCACCTGGTCTTTGTTGTTTTGCAATGCCCTCAAGTTGACTCTGACACATAATGACTCCGTGGAACAGTATAAAAACTGCCCCATAGTGTTTTCTTGTTTGTAATCTTTATAGAAGCAGATATCTAGGTCTTTCTCCCACAGAGCTGCTGTGTGCATTGGAACATCCAACCTTTTGGTTAGCAGCCGAGTGTTTAACTGTTGTGTCACCACAGTTCTTACTTGATCCTTAGGAGGTAGTGAAATGTGGTCCTGGGTGGTTCAAATAGTTCACCCATTCAATGCTAACAGGAAGGCTCAAGGTTTGAGGCACCTCGGAAGACGGGACTGCTGATCTACTTCCAAAAAATCAGCCATTGAAAACCTATGGACACAGTTTACTGGTTTAAAACCTGACCCAGGGAGAAGGAAGCCAAGTGACTCAGAACACAATCAACCTGAACTTTAAGTTCTAAAAGGATGCAATGAAGCCTAAGTGTACTGGGAACTCTGAAGCCTCTATGGGTTACTGACTTTGACAAAACTCTGATCTAGAAGTGAAGATGCCAGGACACAGTCAGAATGTGATTTATAAATATATTGATGTGTAGAGTCCTTTGAAGCTTTCACACTGCATGATTTGGATATAAGCCCTCATTAGTTGGTGTGATAGTTAAGGTTGTGTGTCAACTTGGTTGGACCATATTCTAAGTGGTTTAGAAGTTATGGTGGGTGTAGTCATTCCCTATGATTAAGATCTGATATAATGTAATTACTTCCATGATGAAGTGTACTATGGACAGTCAATCAGTTGAAAGGGAGTTTCCTCAGGGGTGTGGCCTTCTGCCAATACGTATGTATGTGTATGTGTGTGTGTGTGTGTGTGTGTGTTCTGGGAAAACTTGCTGCCTTTCTGCTGCATCTTAATCCTGTATCTAGCTCATTGGCTCCTAGATCTGAACCAAAATCTTGGGATTGTTGCCTTTGCAGCCTGCGAACCAACAGTTTTCCATTTTACGTGCCAATCTTGAATCTGTCATTCTGTGAAGATCGCAGCCTTCTATACTGATTGTGATCTTGAGTTCATCAATTCCTGCAGCTGTATGAGTCAGAAGAAGCCCCCAGCTTGATAGTCAACCTATGGGCTTGGGACTGCTAGCCTGTACAACTGTGTGATCCATTTCGTTGAGAAAAGTTTCTCTCTCTATATATATAAAGAACTCTGGTGGTTAAGGCATTTGGCTGCTAAACAAAAGGTTGGTGGTTTGAACCCACTGCCTACTCCACACAAGATGGAGCGGTCTGCTTCTGCAAAGATTTACAGCCTTGGAAGCCCAATGGGGTCTCTATGAGTTGGAATCGACTCAATGGCAGTGAGTTTGATTTACATTTTTATGTGTGTGTATATATATTTACATATATAAGCTTCATTTTTTTTTTTTTTCCTATAGAGAACCCAGCTTAAGACAGTTAGTGTTTGGAAATGACAACATGTCTTGATGGAAAAAAAGGAAAAAAAAAAATGGCAAGCAAGCAAAACCAAATGACGATTTAATTTATTGTCCTCCATATGTCATTCATCCTGAAGTCTGCCCTTGGGCTATCACCCATTTAGGCCAATCTAATACATAAGCTAAATCTCCCCTACAATGCAATGACAACTGGTATTCAAAATAATTTCTGTTCAAACCAGACTTGTATTGTACCTTCTGGGTGTTAGGCAAGGAGCTCTGGTGGTATAGTGGTTAAAGCATTTGGCTGTTAACCAAAAGGTCAGTGGTTCAAGCCCATGAACCACTCCATAGGAAAAAGATAAGGCCATCTGCTTCCATAAATATGTATATCCTTGGAAACCTATGGGCAGTTCTGCTGTGTCCTATAGGGTCACTATGAGTTGGGATCGACCTGATGGCAGTGGGTTTTGGTTTGGGGTGTTAAGTACTTTGCTAAGAGTTGGGAAAATAAAGATGTATAAACCAGAATCCCTGTTTTCATTTTAGTGGAAAAGACAAATAAATGTCAAAGGGTGCTATCCTGGGAAAGGATTAAGTGCCCTAAGCCCAGGGGAGAAATTGGGGGATCAAAATGATACAATAACAGAATATTCAGGAAGGAAGTCTGCTCCAACTGGGTCTTAAAGGATTTGTTGTAGTTGCTTAGGCAAAAAGGTTTCAGAAAAAAAATAAAACAGTGCAGCATATGGAAAATTGCTATATAGTGGGAGTAATTATAATGTGAATTTTAAAAGCTCAATTAATTAATTAAAGAACTGGATTTAAATTAACTAGTCCTAAAATAATAACAGTACTTTAGCATCTAAAGCTAAACTTTTATGGTAAATATTCACCTGGGAGAAAGCATGTTTTACTTGTAAAGAGGTATTTTGTGCTTAGTTTATCAAAACAATGTAAAGTAAATATAATAAGGACATTTAAGAATCATGCACTAATGGCAGTGCTGACAGTTATTAGAAGAAGTTAGATCTTTATTTTTTAGTAAAGATGGATTTATGTAAACAATGCATTTGTTTATAAATGTTTAAGATTTATATATGCTCATAGTGTCAGTCTTTCTCAAGAACACATCTGTGTTATTAAGATTTCAGAAAGACATATTATTTTTCAGCTATTCTGAAACACCTTAGTTTCAAACCTTCCTTTTTACCATTAGGATGGTTTTTAGACACATTTAATGAGTTGTGATATACATGCAGGGAAATTCACCATTTTTTGTTGTACATGTCAGTGAGTTTTCAAAAGGTGAACATTAGGGAGCCGTCAATGCCATCAAGGTACAGACTATTTTCATCACCTAAAAACATTTCCTGATTCTCTGTAATCATCCTTTTCTCCTTTCCCCCAAACCAAAAACCAAATTCATTGCCATCAAGTCGATTCTGACTCACATCAACCCTCTTTGGGTTTCCAAGGTGATAAATCTTTATGAAAGTAGATTGGCCAGTCTTCCTTCCGTGGAGTGGTTGGTGGTAAAGAATCAGAGAATGATTCTTTTTGTGTGTGAATCATTTCTTGACTTTTTACAGTAGTGGCTTCACACACAAATATGTCATTTTGTGATTAGGTAATTTCACTCAGCATAATTTCCTCCAGGTTTATACATGTTATGAAGTATTTAGAAAATTGATTATTCTTTAATGTTTTGTATCTCACTGTGTGTATCCATTCATCTGCTGACAAACATTTGTTTCCATCTCTTTGCTACTGGGAACAATGCTGCAATGAACATAGGTGTGCCCATATCTGTTCGTGTCATGACTTTGATTTGTGTTGGAAATATACCTGGTAGTGAGATTACTGTGTCATATGATATTTCTCTTGCCAATGTTTTAAGGAAACACCACGCCATTTTCCACAGTGATTGCACAGTTTTACAGTTCCAGCAGCAGTGTATGAAGGTTCCAGTATATCTGCACCCTCACTAGCATTTTTTGTTTTCTGTTTGTTTGGTTTTTTTTAAACTTTGCTACCAATGCTGGAATGAGATAATATCTCATCATTTCTTTGACTTGTGTCTCTCATGGCTAATGATTGTGAGCATTTCTACATGTGTTTGCTCCCTAATGTCTTCTTTGGGGAAACGTTTGTTATGTCCTCTTATCCATTTTTTAATTGGATTGTTTGTCTTTTTGTTGTCGAGGTGTTGAAGTCTTCTATAACTTTTAGATATTAGTCTCCTGTCCCATATGTCATTTCCTAACATTTTCCCTGTCTGTAGGTTCTCTTTTTTCCTTTCTTAATGAAGTCTTTTGATACACATAAATGTTTCATTTTTAGAATGTTCTGGTAGCATAGTGGCTAAGACACTTGACCGCTAACCAGAAGGCTGGTGGTTCAAACCCACCAGCCACTCCTCGGAAGAAAGATGGGGCAATCTACGTCCATAGTGATACTGCCTCGGAAACCCAAGGAGGGGTTGCTCTGAGTCGGGTCCGACTCAACGGCACATAACAACAACAACAACTAGTCATGTACTATGTCTTTTGCTGTCTGTGCATTTTTAAGTTATATTTGATAGTGTATTTGTGCCATGTATTAAGGCCTCTAATTTTATCCCTATTTTTTCTATGATGTTCTTTATAGTTCTAGTTTCTTCACTTACCTCTTTGATCCATCTTGAGTTAGTTTGTGTATATAGTGAGAGGTGTGGATCCTGTTTCGTTTTTCTGCAAATAGATATCCAGTTTTGACAGCACCATTTATTAAAGACACTCTCCCCATTTAATGGGTTTTGGCCTTTTGTCCAAGATTAGCCGTCCATAGGTGAATGGTTTTACTTCTTCGTTTTCAGTAATGTTCCATCGGTCTATGTGTCTTTCATTAAACCAATACTAGGCTGTTTTGACTACTGGGAAATAGTTCAAAATTAGAGCAGAGGTAAATGAAATAGAGAAGAGAAGAAAAAAAGAGAGTAGCAACAAAACCAAAAGTTGTTTTTTTTTTAAAAAGTCAGCAAACAAAATGAACAATCCCTCAGCTAGATTTACAAAGCAAATAAGGGAGAAGCCATTGATAGTGAAATTAGAGAGGAAAGCAGTGACATTACTGCTAACCTTGCAGAAATTAAAAGGAGTGTAAGAATATAAAATGAAATTTTTGACAACAAATTTTCTTAGAAACAGCTATTATGCTTTATCAGAAAGAATGTTTACTAAAGTGTGTGATAGTTATAATACCATTCAAATGAAAATCTTTTTAGTATGGTACATAAGTAAATAGAATCTAAAAGCAGATATGTTAAATAATTTCATTTTTTATGTAAAAATTCTAGATCATAAGCAGAATACACAACACATTTTTCTCCAGATAACTTTCTCCAGTCACTGTTCTTAATCCTCTCCTGATCAGAAACCTTTGTGAAAGGTGAAAAATCTCTTGTTAAAACCAAGTTGACCTCAGAATGAGCAAGTTGGAGGAAAAAGGAAAATGAACTCAGAAGGCAAACAGACTTGACATTTGAATCTTGATGCTTTCTCTCATATTACTGGGTAACCTTAGAGAAGTTGTCTTTTGTCTGAGCCTTAAATTCTCCCTCTGTAAAATGCTCAACAGTACTTCCTTCCCAGGATTTTGTGAGATTAAATGATGTAATATAGATCAAGCAATTAGCGTGGCTTCTGGTGCATAGGCAGTGTTCAACAAAGGTCAGTTTCCTTGTTTCCCTTTCTTAGGTGAATGCTGACACAGTGATTAATGTGTCAATAAAGGCATTGGTCCATTTAAGGATTCTGTCATTGTACAACGTAGGTCAAGAATATAGGAAAAAACACAACCTTGGATATACGATGAACTTCTATTTGTAGATAATCTGACATGTGTATGAATTACTCCATCCTTCTCTTCCGTTTCTATATTTCTTATATCTTTAATGTTTGACAGATTTTTACATAGGTAAAAAGAGCTATCAGTTGTGGGATAACTGAGTTTTAGCAATTTTATATTATATTGCAAGATTAATCTTTGAGGAGAGGTATAGTTTTGCTTGTCAATTTTTGCTTCTTGTTAGGCATGTTATTTTAAAAGCCTAAAAAAAAGGAAAAATTTAAATAAGAGGTAGAAAGTACTCTTATTAGAATTTTTATTTCGGTGTTTTGTTTTGTTTTGTTTTTCCTCTTGAATGAAGGAAGCACAGCCAAATGAATAGTGCAGAGTGGAGAAAGACCATTTCTATGGCAACGGTTCCATTATGCCTGTGCTTCAGTAGTGATTTCTGTAGCACATTGGATCACTGTGGTTGGCACCTCTAAAGAAATCATACTGGAGAAATGACACATCAATATCTATTATGTCACTTTAGCAAATTCTAAAAAACATTTCTACAAGTACAAAAGATACATTTTTAAAAAAAATTGTAACCCTTAATAGTGTAGGTTAGATTTTAAGAATAATAAAGTTCTTATTTATTTGAACTTTAACTTAACGTCTTCAAGTTATTATGACTTAATTTTTACTGTTATTACTAAAAAGAGATATTTACACATAGCTCCAACCAGGTGTCCTACACTGTGTTACTACTTCAGTGATATTTCTTTTCCTATAACACAGCTGCATTAGAAGTCTTACTAGCTCTATCTGCAGATAAGGAAGCCAAAGCTCAAGAACTTAAGTAACTTTACTCATTTATTCATTCAACGAATAATCTATGGAGCCAAACACTATCCTAAGTGTCATCCTACAACAATGAGTAATGCAGAGCTGGAAACTGACAAGATCAAATGCAAACTCAGATATCTTTCCAGTTAATTATTGCTGCTGAATCTGATTCTGTTTGCCAGACTGTTAAAAAATAATGTCTTTGTTAATGCTCTATAAATGAATTGTTTTGAGATAAACTGCTGTTTTGTGGCACAACAGAGTATCACATCCTTTTCCTTCCCAGGGAATTTGCTTTGGGACTTTCATGATATTTGTTTAAAGATCACTAGTAGTGGTAATAGATGCATAATAAAATTTTAAAAATAAAACACATTAATATGCTAGATGTTCTGTGCATAATGTTTTCTAAAGTGACAAGTATTGCTGTTCCTAGTTTAAAGGTAAGAGGTTGGGTTTAGAAATGCTAAATTACTTGCTCAAGGCTTTAGTCATGTTAACATATTTTATCCATTTAATGCTTATCTCCAACAAAAAAAAGTCCTGCCCCAGATGGTTTCACTGGACAATTCTACCAAACATTCAGAGAAGAACTGACAGCAAGCCTATTCAAACTATTCCAGAACATAGAAAAGAATGGAATCCTCCCTAATTCATTTTAAGAAGCAAGCTTAATCTTAATACCAAAACCAGGCAAAGACATCACTGAAAAGGAAAACTACAGACAAATATCCCTCATGAATACAGATGCAAAAATCTTCAACAAAATCTTAGCCAATAGACTCCAACAACATATCAAGAAAATCATTCAATATGACCAAGTGGGGTTCATATCAGTTATGCAAGAGTGATTCAACATTAGAAAAACAATTAACATCATCCACCATATAAATAAAACAAAGGAAAAGAATGACACGATCATATCAATTGATACAGAACAGGCATTTGATAAAAGCCAACACCCATTCCTGATCAAAACTCTCAGCAAAATGGGAATAGAAGGGACATTCCTCAACATAGTAAAGGGCATCTATGCAAAACCAAGAGCCAATATTCTTCTCAATGGAGAGAGACTAAAATAATTTTCCTTGTGAACAGGAAGCAGACAAGGATGCCCTCTATCACCACTTCTTTTCAACATTGTACTGGAAGTCCTAGCCAGGGCCATAAGGCAAACAAGGGAAATCAAAGGCATCCAAAATGGTAAGGAAGAAGTCAAACTATCTCTGTTTGCTGATGATATGATCCTATACCTAGAAAACCCAAGAGAGTCAGTCAGAAGTCTACTGGAACTAATTGAGAGATGTAGCATAGTGGCAGGATACAAGATCAACATCCAAAAATCAGTTGGATTCCTCTACACCAGCAAAGAGATTGCTGAAAAAGAAATAAGGAAATCTATACCATTTACAGGGAGCTCTGGTAGCATAGTGGCTAAGTCACTTGCCTGCTAACCAGATGGCTGGTGGTTCAA
>NW_006921734.1:5149365-5153567 GCF_000298275.1 Orycteropus afer afer
CAAAAGAGTCAAAGGAGAACCTACAGAGTGGGAAAAAAATATTTGGCAATGACATATCTGTCAAGGGACTTGTCTCTAGAATTTATAGAAAACTCCAACACCTCAACAACAAAAAAGACAAATAATCCAATTAAAAAATGGGCAAAAGACTTGAATAGACACTTCACCAAAGAGGATATTCAGGTGGCCAACAAACATGAAGAAATGCTCATAATCATTAGTTATTAGAGAGATGGAAATCAAAACAACAAGGAGATACCATCTTGCCCCAGCACTAGTAGCAAAGTTCAACAAGAGGATGCTGGCGAGGATGCGGAGAGATTGGCACTCTCATACGCTGCTGGTGGGACTGTCAATACAACCACTATGGAAAGCAGTAGGCAATTCCTTAAAAAGTTGGAATTAGAAATACCATTTGATCCAGCCATTCCATTACTAGGTATATATCCTAAAGAAGTGAGAGCCAGTACAAGAACAGATATATGCACACCCATGTTCATCACAGCACTATTTACAATAGCCAAGAGATGGAAAAAACCTAGGTGCCCATCAATAGAACAGATAACCAAACTATGGTACATATACACAATGGAATATTATGCAACCCTAAAGAGTAATGTAGATTCTGACAAACACTGCATAACACGGATGAACTTGGGGGATATTATGCTGAGTGAAATAAGTGAATCACAGAAGGACAATATTGTGTTAGTCCATTATTGTAAAAAGTCAAGGAAAGGTTTATATATGGAAGAAAATTTTCTTTGTTGGTTACAGGGAGGGGAGGGGTAGGGAGGGAACACTGTTAGATAGGTATAGACAAGCATTGATTTGGGTAAAGGAAAGGGCAATGTACCAAATATGAGTGATCAACACAGTGGCATTGAGGAAGAGGGAGATAGAGAGGTGCATGGGAGGTAAAGACAACAAAGATGGACCCTTTTGCACATACAGTACTGCCTTGTCACTGACGGCAAACATGGATGTATGGGTAGAATAATGGGTGGACAGGCTGAACTATTAAATATGTCTGTGCAGGGGGAAGTGTGCCCAAAAGCAGGCATAGGGTTGGCAGACAATATTTCTACAAGTGTATTGGTATGTTCTGTAAGAATTTCAGGTATATAGTAGAGCTGACAAGGGACAAGGTTGTAGTCAGTTGTTGGACACAGCCAGCTACCCAGAGGGAATGAGTAGTTGGACTTGTGGGCTTGGGACCATAGTCACAGGGGACATCAAGTTCAATTGGCATAGCATACTACACAAAACATTGTTCCACATCCTACTTTGGCGAGTAGCAACTGGGATCTTAAAAACTTGCCAGCAGCCATCTAGATGCAACAATGGATTTCTCCTTGTTCAGAGCAAAAAAGAATGAAGAAAACCAAAGATTCATGGAAACAATTAGTCCAAGGGACTGGTATACCTTGCGATCCTCAGCCAATATGACTATGAGACCAGAAGAACTAGATGGTGCCTGGCTACTACTGTCATCCACTCAGAGGAAGATCTATGTAGGATATACTGGATAGAGTGGGAGAAAAATGTGGAACAAAACTCAAAATCATTAAAAAAAAGAAAGAAAGAAAGAAAGAAAAGGACCGGCTTTGCTGGTCTGATGGAGCCTGATGGAACCACTGAGACTATAGCCCCTAGCTGCCCTTCATGTCAGGAATTGGATCCACTCCTGTGGCTTCCAGCCAAACAAAAGACAGGCATATGAGGTGAACATTTGCATTAGGTAGATTGACTCTTTGGAGTGAACAATCATGGGAAAATAGAAGGGCTGTGTATGCACAGGGAGACAGCTCTGGGAGCAGGAGTGCATGGAGGGAAGGACACAGGGAAGAGGTAACTAAGGGGAGAAAGTGGGAAGGGAGCTGTTGCATTGTGAGAAATTGTGAACAATGTCATTAGACGAAGTGTATGTGAGCTGCTGCATAGAAAGTGAATTTGCTCTGTATACTTTCACCCAAATCACGATTAAAAAAAAAGTCCCAAATAAAAATAATACCTTATTGAATTATCTATGTGAGATCAAATTGACAATAGCAACTCAAAAGTTTAGATGAGAAGCTAAGAGGGCAGTGAGTTTAAGTCCATGGAGTTGGAACAATCTGGAGGATGACAATAATGCTTACACAACTAGAAGAATGTGATCAATGTCACTGAGCTGTACCTGAAGAAATTGTTGAGACGGTGTATGGCTATGCATATTTCAGTAAATTTTTTTCAAATGATGCCCTATTGCCATTTTATGTTATTTTTTTCTGATTATTATTACTGTATTTTTCATAAATATCTCACCCACACATATAATGGGCAGCATAGTTCACTTACAAAAATACCATGGGGGGTAGTTTGCACAGTTGGCAAAAAACATAATGCTCACATTATTTGAGAAAAAATGTGGTAGGTCATATTTCTTATATTTGCATTTGTGAGGTTTGTCTAGTCTTGAGTTTTCAAGTTGCTACTTCCATTAAATTATCACATATATAATGGGAAAATGAGTAGATTATTTCATTACTCTTTGCCCACCATCCAACAGAATAAAAAATTGAATATAACTTCTGAGGAGAGTCAACAAGATATGCATGTGTTGATGAGAGAACATCAAACAACTAAGCTATGAAGATATCAGGCAAATATGCAGCTGTCATTTTACCAAAGCTTTATTTCCAGGAACATAAAGTTTTCTTCCTTATTTCCAGGAATCATTTCCCAACAGTCAAAATCCAGTTATGAATAAATACGTAATCCGTTATATGCTAGTAATTGCTACAGCAGCTCTCCGGACACTGACTGTCTTGTGGTGCAGTGTTGAAATGATGGAATTGTGGGCTTTCATCATGTTTATTTTGTAGAAAGTATCATGTCTCCTCTCTTGCTGGCCTCTTTTGTTTGATAATTCATGAATCTTCTATCTCCATCAGTGTGTCTGCTGTGCCTTCTGCTACACTGTAAATCTCTTTTTTCTCTACTGTGGAATGTGGCAAAGTGCTATTATAACCAACAGGGTCCTCTAATTGGAAGTCCAGGAGTTTGGGACTTTGTTCCATCTAATTTTATAGATTCATCAAATTTTACAATGAGCATGTGTTGTTTTGTGTCTTGGCATTATCTCTTGGTTGACTTCTGGATTATGCAAGTGTTTATAAAATCCTGCTCTATTGAATTTATGTACCTCTTGTTCTCATATCTTCTATTACAAAATATGTTCCCAAAACTGATTTTGCCTACAAAGTTCTTTTTTTTTTTTTTAATGTGGATGCAATTTGGTTTTATAGATGACTGCAATTACATTAAAAGATATGAATAATTTAACTTCAATTGATAGCTATTATGGCTATTTAACACATTTTTATAGGAATAGTATACTGATCTGGAGCAGTTTAGTAATAAGCTAATTATGTTTTGGAAAACTTAATTTCTGCAGGAATTAATTGCCATCTTACATGAATTAAGTGAGCAAATAAAATGACCATTTTTATTATACATATTTATCAACAGACAAATTCAAGCAAAGAGTTAAATTCCAGTCATTCTGTGGCCAAGTACCTGAAATACAGAGAAAAGAAAATAATCTCTCCTTAGAGGAAAAATTATACACTGTAAATGTTCTCTGAGCTTCTTAGTATTATTTCTGATGACTTTTGCAATATAAAAAGGATCTTTTTTTTTTTTTTCTCCTCAAAGCTATCATTAGGAAATCAAGTTAAATTGATATTCCACTTCAGTTCAACAGATTGAGGGTCTTAAGAGGCATTCACCTTTCAGTTTACATAATAAGACAGTATTTGTTCAACTAAATCATAAACTTATAAACCAAATAAATCCTAGAAGTGTGACTTAAAAGTCAGAGTTAAGGCCAATACTCTACCTCATAAATTACTTCACTGTGTTTCTGACAATGAATAAAAATGTGGAAACTCTGCAAGGCATGGTTAGCATAAAGATCTTATGGTGTCTTTCTGATAATGAGACATCAGGAAGGGAGAGAAGATACATTACAGATATATATTTCAAAGGCAAAAAGTAAAATCTTGCATGACTTTTTCTACAGACTCAAAATATTTTGTACAAAAATCAACTTTTTTTAAGCCCTGGTGTGGATAAGTCTATCAGTTTAGAGAACCACAAAACCAGTTGCTGTCAGGTCAAATCCAACTCACTGTGACCCCACATGTGTCAGAATAGAA
>NW_006921734.1:5157603-5163702 GCF_000298275.1 Orycteropus afer afer
AAAAAAAAAAAAAAAAAAAGGTAATTGACACTAGAAGCTAAAGCAACTACTTCCCATGTCAATCATATTGTATTAGAAACAGTCTCTATAATTCCTACTGTGATTCATTCAGTAGTCATTCATTAACCCTCATCAGTATCATAGTTGGTGTGCCCAAAACTTCTAGCTCATCAACAATCAATGAATATTTATTCTGTTATCAGAGCAAAGATCTAAATGTGACTTAATAAGTAAAGAAAGGGTTTTCTAACACTAGCAACTTTGGTTTCATGAGTGATTCCTGGTAGTAAAATTAATAAAATAAGTGTTTTTTTGTTTTTTTTTTTAATCTCAAGAATTGTATAGAACAGTTAGGCTAGGTTTTGCTGCGTTTTTTTATTGCTATCATTCCGAACCTTGAGGCCCCATTTTGACACAGAGTTCCACAGTTGCTGTGACAAGAAAAAAGAAAATGTAATAGTTTGTAAAGTTTCCTCTAGGAATTACTTATTCCATTTCTGCACACACTTCATTGTCCAAGTCAAACCACACTGTCATCTTTAACTTTAAAAGTGGTGGGAAATGCAGTTCTAACATGTACCTGGAAGGAACAGAGCAGATAATATTTGTGACTGTTCCTAGTGAAAATTATTAAAATTGTATAGGGTCATCAGTTCTCAAAATCTTTTCCTCCTTGACATACATGATAGATGTAACTCACATGTGAGACACACCCCATGCCTGCTCCTGGTCCATTTCCTATAACTGCACCCCTTTCTCTCCATTTGTGAGAGTGTCACTAGAATAAAACATGAGAGCGGGGGCATGTCATGGTTACCACTGTGTCTTCTTCAAGGCCCAGAACAATGCCTGCTACATAATAAACTCTTGTTATTCATATATTGCATAAATTAATAGAATTCATTTGAACATATACTCCAATTTCTTTTAAATTTTATTTATAAAAGTAACACTTATTTATGAAAAGCAAATAATTTGCATTTCCTGATGTGTTAGGTAGTATTTAGTAACATATCATTTGCAAAATTCCTTAAAAGTGAGAATTAGCCACTAGCATTCAAAACACTAAGTTTGAGCACCATGGCTGAAGATACTGGTCAACTTTGTCCCCTTGTCCACATTTCTGTTCCCAAGCCTTCCATTGCCAGTCTTCTCTGTATCTGTTGTTTTTTGGAAACACTGTGATTTCTTGAAACCATTAAATATCTCATGTTTTACATAACCTTCTCTCCATTGTTGATTTTCCTTGCTCACAATTAGACAACTGTACTATCTGATTTTGGGAAATTTCTTGATCATCTGATAATTAGTCTTTCAGTATAGATTATATCATTACTTCTGATTACCATCCCTTCCCAGAATCCTTTGTCTAGAACCCTTCTTCTTGCTAATGGATATTTTCATATTTCAGCTTTTTATTTTAAAATAAAACCTATTCAACAGCAAGCTTGGAAATACTGTGTACTGATTACCCATTCAACTTGAAAAATTTTTTATCTCAGGATAATTTTGTAAGAAAATGCATTGGAGAGTATTCACATCTATGGGTATAGGTGGACAGGTCTTGTTATCTCCTCTCACCGTATGTGTAGCTTCCTTCAGAAACTCTCCAAAGCTTTACACTCTTCCTGATTTTTCATTGCCCAGAATAGGAGGTTACATGGCAGTGTTTTCCCCACAGTGTTAAATTTTAATATTAACATATGACTCAAAAGCATATTCAATGTTTGGATAACTTTATTTGATTACTCTACAGATGATGTATTTATGTCTGGAAGACATTTTATTAAATAAATGTCAGTAATAAAACTATCTGAGGACTGTGTAATCACTGAATTTCCCCCCCCCCCTCAGGAACCACCATCCTTCATCCCACTATTTAAAATGTTCACATAGAATTGATCTCATCTGTGTTATCTCATTTTATAATTGTGTGACTTGAATTTTAAATCTTCCCAGGAACCTCTGTATTTGCTTCTACTTTATAACTATTGTGATATTGGAAGCTTGCAGTTGCAATAACTCTAACTGTAGGATCATTTCTGAAAATCCATTCACATGTTGGTCTTCCCTTTACACATCATTAATGAAGGTGTCAACTGGAAAAGTCACTGACAGCAGTGCCTGTGGCACCCCACTGATCATTTGAATAGAATTTGATATATTGCCTTTAATAATTGCTTTGCCCTCATCAGCTAATTCTCAGTTCACCTTGGGGGCCTTATGGTCAATACAATTAAAATTAATTTTTCTGTTTTCTTGGTAGTGAGGTGTTATCTAATGCCACAGTGGTAAGTAATACCTTAGTACCAAATTTTCCTCACTACTGAGAGTAGGTGCTAGCAGTGCTGTGTTTAATTATGATGAGAATTAATGACAATGGTTTCTATAGTAATGGAGGGGTGATTTTTCATTTCTGGATCTCCCTGTGTGGTAGCTCTACCTAATCCTAGCTGTAATCTGTAGATTGTTTCACTGCTCATTAGTGTGGGAAATAGCAAGGGCGCAAACTCAACTTCTGTTCCTTTTGCCTGACTCGCAGCCTATTTACAGTCTAAAAAAATGCTTTTGCGGATGATAGTGAAGACTGATAGTGATGCATTAAATGGATGTTCATCTTATCCATCAGTGTAAACTAGCTTCTCCTGACGTGGACACCTAGGTTACAATTCGACTCTTAGAGTTGAGAGGACTCAGTGTAAATTAGTTTACTAATTCTATCCTCATCTCCTACCACCCTCTCTCTCATTCTGCTCTAACCACTGGCCTTCTTGCTATTTCTTGAACACCCTTAGCTTGTTCCTGCCTTAAGATATTTGCATTTGCTATTCCTTCTTTCTGAAATGCTCTTCCTCCAGATTTTCTCAAGAGTTCCTCTCTCCTACTATCTAGGTTTCTCCTCAAATTCACCTCCTCAGACAGGCCTTCCCTGACTACGTTATATAAAGTAGTATCCTCCCCTCTTCCACCACTCTCTATTCACTTACAGTTCTTTACTCTTCTTATTTAGGAAACTTCTCTCTACCTGACATTATACATTTATTTACTATTTTGACAGGCAATATGGTAGAATGATTAAAGATATGGGCTTTGGAGCCAGAACTTCAGGATTCATCTACATATTAGCTCTGTGGCCTTGGAAAAATTACTTAACTCTTCTGTTCCTCAATGTCCTCATCTTTAAAAAGGGGATATTGTTTATTGCTTACAGATTGTTATGAGGATAAAATCAGTTAAAATGTGTGACATGCTTAGAACAGTGATTCACCTAATAAGTGCTATGTAAATGGTAGGTATCATTATCATGATTAATATTAGCTGAATCTTCTATTATAAAATAAGCTTCATGAGAACAAAGACTGTGATTCTTGGGCACCAAAGTTTCTTATTTCTGAAGCAGCACCTGGTGCATTGTCAGTTTTCAATAATCTGGGTTTTGAATGAGCAAATGAGTGACTTCTCACTAATTAGACATATCTCTAAGTATTCTCAATTTATATTTTCATGGCCTGAAAATAGGTAACTCTGGGGAATTTAAGTTTGACTTGTAGCAATGGCAAAGGTCAGTCTGTCAGGAGGTAGAAGTGGCTTAGAATACTGGTAAAATAAGGCTTACACATTTGTTCCACAATAAGTAGGGTTTGGTAAGCTTTGGTTTGTGTTAAGGTTTTTTTTCACTCATCTTGGAGCTAGAAGAGTGATCAATTAGAAGAACTAACTTTAAACTAGCTTCTTCAAGGAAGAAGAAAGCACAACAAGAATGACAGCATTGAATTGTAATCTTTCAAATGCTCATGGTCAAATTTTTCCTTAGCATTTCCTATTCAGAATTGAGATTTTATTCCTGCCTCGTTGGCTGGACTCCTCTGGATCAGTCAGTTACCCTCAAAGTGAAGACTGGGTCTCCTAGGAATGGAGCTTTTTAGAATGTCACATAAAGTTACTAAAATACAGCCAAGAGAAATATTCACAGGTTGCCATTAATGAGATACTGCATCTGAAGTCCAGAAATCTCTGTATTCCTCTCAAAAGTGTGCAACAGAGTACTCATTTGTATCTTTAGAGACTGAAATAAATCAGTAACTGCTTAATTACTATTAAAAATAAAACGTGTAGCATGTTTACTTTAGCTCTTTCTAGAATCATTTTGGCTAACTAGGAATGACTATAATGCATTTAATCTGACCAATCACTTTTATCCAATCTCCATGGTATCTTAACTGAGGAATACTGCATCACTATTCTTGTAACTTTTTGAGGGACTTTAATACATCCATTACATTGGCTGCCAAGTTTTTTAAACTTTCACAAAAACCTAGAAATTTTATAATGCAAATGGAATTTTGAAATATCCACATTTGCCTTTATGGCACATAGCTACAATCTGAAATATGTTTGTTACTGTAGCTGATGTCAGTCAAGTTGGCACAAGGGAATGGATGTGATCCATAAAGTTTTCATTTTTCAGAAGTAAATTCTCAGGACTTTTTTTCTGAAATATATTTAGAAAAATATATTTTCCTCATAATAAAACATAAGATGTTTTATTATGAGAAGGAGTTTTAAAGTATATTCTTACTGTTTGTACTTGAGAAATTTTGCTAAATCTTTTTTTTTCATATTGAACATGAATCATAGAACAGACAGATAGCATGGAAATATTTTTGTGTTTTCATAAACTTAAACAAATTTCTTTATTTTTGAATACTTACAGTACAAGCACTGTTTTATTTCTCATGTTAATGAAGGCACTTTCAGATTGTACTCCGGGGTCATTATATGGTAAGACTTTGACAATGGAGAAATTGCTATATAAGGACATAAACTCCTATAGTTTATGAAATATCAATGGAATTGTTTTCTGTCAATTACTGTTTTGGAAACCAAGAGATGTCACTTGGCAGTGTTTGAACAGAGAATATCTTGTTTCCATTTTACTCTAACTGCCCATCTGTTGCTTTAACTTTTTGCAATTATTTCTGTCAGAATGAAGCCTAAAGCCCTGGCTCCAGTATAGTTATATAAAAATTGCCTTAATACCATTTAATTCTAAACCCTTGACCAGACTAAAAGTGAAGTTTTTAAACAATGAGTTGAAGAATTGTCTCCACAGATAACAAAATGTATCTTCTGTATGTTGTTTGATGTTCCATTGATGTCATCAACTTCTTTTTGCTGTCCCCCTCCCTCAATTCTATGAACCACCTGTTTATCACAGTCTTTATTGTCCTTCCAGTTGTAAAGCTAAAGGTCTCACATTGCCATTTTGTTTTTCTTCAAAGTGTTTCTTGTACTGGATGCCGGTGGCTGATCTGTTTTTCCTTAGAAAATTGTCAAGCCTCTGCTTTCATGGCAACATCACAGTTTTGTTATCTCCCTCTCTTTACTCTCTTGCTGGCAGACTCTTTACAACTTCTATCACAGAATCATGGGCCCTCAATGTTTCTTCCACTCCTCAATCAGAGGAGTAAACCTTCTTCTTCTACAAACCACCTTCAGTCTCTATGGACATCTCTTTATCAAAAATCAGCTCCTCTTTTTCTTCCCTACTTTGTGAAATCCTGCCATCCATTCTATTTATTGTACCTTGACTCTTAAGAATGCCATGATAACTTAGCATAAATGTAACACATCAGTATTTATTTGTGCTTCTTTTGAAGTTTCTGCTCCTTTGTTTAAATATCCCTTTAGAACCTCAAAACCTAGATAGACTTTAAGATTTAAATTCACTCTACCACTGCCTTTATTATTAGTATAATTTATATAATTTTGTATAAGTAGTTTTCAGGATAATCTTGCTGAAAGTGAATAGGATTTGAAGCACTTATTGATGAAGATCAAAGACAATAGCCTTCTGCGTAGATTACATATTAACATAAATAAAAATCTTTACAGCTGAACCAATAAGCAATATCATAAGTGGAGAAAATATTGAAGTTTCCAAGGATTTCATTTAATTGGACTCACAATCAACACCCATGGAAGTAAGTCAAGAAATCAAATATTATGTATTATATTGGACAAATCTATAAAGATCTTTTTAAAGGGGACCTTAAAAGTTAGGAAGCTGCCATCTAGATGCAACAACGGGTCTCTCCT
>NW_006921734.1:5164207-5166383 GCF_000298275.1 Orycteropus afer afer
CTGTAAATCTTCACCCAAATCCTAATTAAAAAAAAAAAAAGTGTTAAAAAGGAAAGGTATCACCTTGAAGGCTAAGGTGCATCTGACCCAAGCCATGGTCTTTTCAATGGCCTCATATGCATGTGAAAGTTGGACAGTGAATAAGGAAGAACAAAGAAGAATCGATGCATTTAAATCATGGTGTTGACAAAGAATATTGAATATACCATGGACTTCCAGAAAAAAAATATATCTCAGAATAAATACAGCCAGAGTGCTCCTTAGAAGTGAGGATATGTTTTGGACACACATCAGGTGGGACCAGTTTCTGGAGAAGGACATCATGCGTGGTAAAGTAGAGGGTCAGGTCAAAAGAGGAAAAAACTCAATGAGATGGATTGACACAGTGGTTGCAACAATGAGTTCAAACATAGCAACTATGAGGAAGATGGCCCAGGACTTGGCAGTGTTTCATTATGTTGTACATAAGGTTGCTATGAGTTGGAACTGACTCAACAGCACCTAAGAACAACAACATGCTCCCATTTCTACTCATTTCATGCATAAATGTATACCACTTCCAAGGAAACTTGAAAATAAAATTAGCTTCATCAGTGAATCCAATTTCAGCTCTATTGTTGATTTTCTTCAAAAATTCATAGAATTCTTTCATTAATATCTATTACTGTTTCTTTTATGTTGTGGTTTTCTTGTCATTAGAAAAATGATTAAATTTCTAGTCCAGTAATTTATAATTAGTGAATTTAGAGAAGTTAATTCTATAGATTAGGACATTCTATTTTCAACATTTGTAGATGTACTGATAACATGGATCATTCAGGCCTATTAAATTTGCACCTTGTTTAGAGGTACATAGTATGCCTACATGGTTATAATTAAAAATCCATTCCAATAGGAAGAGGGTGACTAACAGTTCTGATTTTCTAGGACTGAGGTGATTACTGGGATGGGAGACTATTAGTTTTAAAACTGAGATAGATAACAGGGATGAGTCAGGTGCCATGAATACTAGTTAAAATTTTACTCAGAGTAGAGTCACTGGCAAGTTTACCATACTACTACTTCCGTAGAGATACTGCCTCAGAAACCCAAGGAGGGGTCACTATGAGTCAGAATAGATTTCGACAGCAGTGAGTTTTTTGTTGTTTTTGGTTTGTATCATGATGCCAGAGCGTATTTATTCTAATTAACTTTTATAGGAAAACAAAGTTAAGGTTAAAAACAAAGCCACATTTTCTTTATGTCATCTTATTAATAACATGTGGAACTTTGTCTATATATTTATTAATATTTTCTATATTTGTTCAGCATTTACTCTATTTGGCCCACCTGAAATACTACTCTGGTGGCATAGTGGATAAGGTATTTAGCTGCTATCCTGAAGGTCAGTGGTTCAAATCCACCAGCTGCTCCAAGGGAGGAAGATAAGGCAATCCACTTTCTAATGGGGGTCACAGTGAGTGAGAATTGACTCAATGGCAGTGGGTTTAAGATATCAACAAGAGATCACTGCAGAATAGCCCAGAATTTATTAAATGTTTGTTAATAATTTTGGGCCCTGTCTTAGGCTGAATTCTCTAGAGGAGGAAAACCAATGAAGTGTATATTTATAAATATATAGAGAAATATTTATTTCAAGGGAATGGCTCACCCACTTGTAAAGCCTGACAAGTCTCAGATCCATGCATCAGTTGTCAGGCTGGAGCCTTCTACTGACTCACATGGTTGTAGTGACTGACAAACCTCAAATTGGCAGGTCAGACAACAGGCTACTTGCTCAAGAGACTGTGGTAGCTGACAAATCCCAAAATCTTCAGGTCAGGCAGTAGGCTGGTGACTCACACCCCCAAGAACCAAGGTCACATGATGATGAGTCAGATGCTGGTTTAAGAGAGATAGAGGGAGAGCTTTTCCAGAACATCCATAAATACTGGATTCAGACCACACTCCCAAGAAAACTCCCCTTACATGAGATCACAAAATGGAGATTACATAATATAGAGAATCCTGTCCTAGCCAACATGACATATAACATAACGGTTCACCCTTTGTCAACTTGGTACCTGTATAAAATACCTGTATAAAACCAAAAAAACCAAACTCACTGCTGCTGAGTTGGATCTGACTCATAGCAACACCTCTTTGGGTTTCTGAGGCAGTATTACTAAGGAAGTAG
>NW_006921734.1:5166943-5169428 GCF_000298275.1 Orycteropus afer afer
TAGAACTGCCCCATGGGGTTTCCAAGGATGTAAATCTTTGTGGAAGCAGAGTCTCATCTTTCTCCTGTAGAATGGCTGGTGGGTTTAAACCACTGACCTTTTGGTTGGCAGCCAAGCACTTTAACCACTGTGTCACTAGGGCTACTATATGAGTACACTCATATATAATAATACAATGAAAAAAATCTCATAGCAATTAAAGTCTTCATTTCTGCAATTCATCACATGGTTGTAGCTGGTATTCAGAACTACCTTCTTCCACCACTCATTCCAAATTCCCTTTGCCGTTAGTAAGGATCTCACCTTGTAGTGGTTCTTTGCCTGTGAGGTGACTCAAACCATCATTCCTTAAGGGATGGGCCATTAGTAGTCATGTTGGAATTGGATTGCTCTAGTTTTCCATTGACTTGAATCACAGGGCATAGTTAATACTGAGAGATGCCCTAAGGGATCTCTGTATGTCTGTATGTATTCCAGACATACTCTTTTCCTCCATTATATAATGTCAGTCCTATTTCCCCTGGGTAATCAGAATCAATCACACCACCCAATATGCTAACTCCTTTCTTTGCCTGTTGATCCAGAGGCACAAGGAGCCCAAAGTGGACAGATGGCATTCTTAACTTCCATTTCATTGGTATCAGTGTTATGTTCCCAGGTGGGAGCATTCCTCCCTTTGGAACTAAGACTGCTAGTCCCACAGAGCATAGGGTCATGGATACACGAAGCAAAAATTTTGTAAATGAGTCACTAGAGGTTGTAGTGAATAATGTCACTTCCATTTCCATCCCTTGATTCCTGGACCTGTGAATCCTGGCTATGGGAGAAACAGCACGATTTGGTACCGAGAGTGGTTCTAGAGGAATGAAATCATAAGAATGAGTTCTCTAAATTGGTTCTCAAGTCTGTCTACTCTTAAAAGGCACTGATTACTATACTTCCAGTAGTAAAGAGGGCATTGATAATCGATGGCTTAAGGTGTCAATAAAAATATGCAAAATATCACCAGTACCGGACCAAATATTTGTGAGACAAGGCTCTGGGTCATTACATAATTTGTTACTTTTCTACAGTTTTTTTCAGAATGAGAAGTATAAGGAATTTGGTTACAGAGGTATATTTATGGAAAATAGTGCCTTTTGTAAGCACTGAAATTGTACCCCTGTCTAAATATCTTTTAGGTAATTTTGCCATAATATTAGCTCAAAAAAACAAGATTTGTTTGTTAATTTACTTAACACATTATGGTACTACTTGAAAATTACAACTGAACCTTCCTTCCTTCCATTTTGTCTGCTAAGTCACTTGCCCCAGTAAAATCGTAGTCCCTTATGCCCCCATCTGAAGAGATGTACTCCACTATGATGGAAGAATCTTTGTCTGAGTTATCACCTTGGACAGTTCCTGGGGCATTGTCTGGAGCGTCACTTGATAGTTTCTGTCATTGCCTTACAAGACATTGCTGAATATCTTCAGGTCCTACCCCTAAACTTGGTACCAAATATCTTAGGCTGAATTCTCTAGAGGAGCAAGACCAGTGAATCATATATTTATAAATATATATAAAGAGAGATGTATTTCAAGGAAATGGCTCACACAGTTGTGGAGGCTGGAAAGTCCCAAATCCATGGGTCAGGTTTCAGACTAGAGGCTGCTCTTGACTCATATGGTTGCAGGGGCTACTGAACTCAAAATCTGCAGGTTAGACAGCAGGCTGCTGCTTCACAGGGCTACCAAAGCTGGCAAATCCCACAATCTGCAGGTCAGGTGGCAAGCTTCTGGTTCAAGTCCCAAGTGTCATTAGATGATGACAAGTCAGATACAGAATCAAGGGAGAGAAATACTCAAATATTGATATGATTGCCATTTAATTGATATCTGTCTCACTGTCCATGAAAGCCCTGTCTTTTTTATTTCCTGGTGTTGAAGTATGGGACAAATGCTTCATCACACTGACTCATCTCAACTAGTTAATTTCTAAGGCCTTCCGTATTCTGATTATTCATCTATTGTGTAAACCCCAATCCCTTTCCATTAGCTTTGTGAGAGTAGTTTTCTGTCATTGCTAGACCATACTCAAGGATCAAACTCATAATAGGAAGTTGAGCACAGTGCCACAGGGGGCCATGGCAGAGATAGACCAAAACTTCACCTAAGAGGTTAGCCCAAAAATCAGTTATGTGCTAACTCTGAAGTGGTAAACTTCATCATCTCAAAAGGTGCCTTGATGACTCATTTTGAAGATGTGACAGATTCTAATGTATGCCTGACTGCAACCCACAGCTCCACTTGAGCTCCAGAAATCAGTTGCTGCATTGAGCAAATCTAGCTCCTAAAACATTGTCTGGCACACATAATAGGTGCAACATAAAATTTTGTTGAATAAGTGCTCTGTGATGTAGTAAACTTCTCACACAGTGAACAGGAGTCTATTTCCACAAACTCCATAGACTATATTTCAAGAAGCAGCACTAAGTTAAATATT
>NW_006921734.1:5173423-5183707 GCF_000298275.1 Orycteropus afer afer
TTTAGTCCACTTTTGTATCCTTTCCTTCAAGGCTCAGGGGTCCAAGATTATCTTCTGTGTCTGTGTTAATTGGTTTCCCTTTTCTTTGTTGAAGAGCGTCTGTACAGTCCTTGTGCCTAGTCCGCCATCTTGCCCGAACTCCTAAATATTATTTTTGAACGCTTTACATTGTACCTTTAAAAAAAATTCACTAACTGGACTTTTAAAGTTTTAAAAGGCAAAGATTATAACTTACATGTCCTTACGTGGCTTCATGACTTAGGACAATGATAATACTCTTGAAAAAGTATATTGAATTTTTAGGGATATCGATAAATGCAAAACACTGACACTTTTTTGCTAATAGACTACTTGAATCCTTTGGCATGGAATGGGTTTGGAATGGATAATATGTGAATCAGTGTAATTTTTAATTAATTTTTCTCCTCAACACAAGGGACTCTCACAGTAAAGCCCTGGAAAAATAAGAATTCAAATGGTGACTGATATTATAGAGTAATAATTTGAAGAATCTAAGTGATATTTTTTAACCTGGAATATGCTTATGGTGGTAATTGTGTATTTATTTAGACACAGCATCAATGTATCAATTAATAGTGTATCTGTTTATCTATATAGCTCTATTTCTATCTCTATATCTGTCTGTCCATCTGTCTTTCTATCTATCCATCCTTCACCCTCACCTAAAGCATAGCACACATCCTTTGAAGTTTAATATAGGAGAAAATGTATTGTGATTTTTATGATGTTCTTAAAGTAAGCCTTACTGATTAGAAATATAGGGGAAAAAATGGATTTACTAAATTCTTTCTCAAAAAATAAAGATGCAATCATCAAGAAACTTTCAGTGCAGGAGTCTGAGACAAAGCCACCCCAGGTGTATCCATCTCAACAGCTGTTACATTGATCTTGTGAGAAAGGCGCAGGAGGCACAGCACAATGGCAAGCTGCATTTTTTTGATGACAGGCTCTTAGAATATCTAGGATTCTAATGATGGCCTGGCAGAGGAAGCAAGCAGGTGCTCCAAAGCAAGTTTGACTCAGACTCAGTTGTGAAAGTAATTAAAATATTTTCATTTGTAGATAATTTGCCAATAATGAATAAAGTATTGAGGGATGATAGCTAATCCATAAACTCAATCCTTATCATCATCCACATATAAAAGTAGTTGTACCCACAGTACTTAATCTAAGGGAGAATTAGATAGTTAAAAGCAAGCCAGGATACAATTTTTCTCCCCGACCTATCTTTACACTCTGGTTTTTTCAGGCTCTTGTTAATCTCAAAGAAAAACACGTTCGCATTGATTAATATCTTCACCAACAGTTTCCTGGTGTGACTCCAAGGTCACTCTCTAATGATTTACAAGAGTGTTTCTTTATGGAATGTTGGATGTTAGCAAATGATCCTCTTAAAATTGGCATTTTAAAGGAAGCTGAATGTTCTTTTAACTGAAAAGGCAACATTTTAATACCTGTTCTGAAGATATTTTCTCATATGCAGGCTTCCATTTGTCTTTTACCTTTAGAGGAGTGGATTTCCCCTTAGAAAAAAGAGAAATTTTATGTCCCAATAATTTAAGAAAGAAGTGAAAATTATATACTCTACTTACTTCAAACAACATCAACCTTCTGGTTTAACTGTTCTGGAGTACATTATTATAGTGCTGCAATACATGTTTATCACAATAAACCAAACCAAACCCACTCTCGTGGAGTTGGATCCACTCATAGCGACCCCTCCTTGGGTTTCCAAGATGGTATCACCAAGGAAGTAGATTGCACAATCATCCTTCCAAGGAGTGGCTGGTGGGTTTGAATCACCAGCCTTCTGGTTAGTGGTCACATGCCTTAGGCACTACACTAGGTCAGATGGGAATTTAATGGGCCTTAGGTGAAAACATGGGTTTAATGGATTTTTAAATGGTTTGCTATTTTAAATAGATTAAATCTACTTCGACATGCAATCTACTTTACAGTGCTTTTTAATTGGAACAAAGAAAAGGAACTTTTCATCAACATCCAGGTAGTAAATTCCCAGCAGTGGATATTTGTAACTTGTATATTAGCAACCTGAACTTTAAAGAGTATGTCTGTTTCTCAACATAAGTAATGAACACTTTAAACTCATTGAGAGTAAATTCAACCTCTTACTTCTTATTAAAACAAATTCATTTCTTCATTTGTATCAGCACACTACTAATTTCAGGTCGACATATTTTGTTCATAGTTGATTACAAGTCTGTCTCCTACCCCTAACAACAACAAAATCCATTGTCATAGAGTCAGTTCTGATTCATGGAGACCCTGTATGCTTCAGAGTAGAACTGCACTCCGTAGGGTTTTCAGTGGCTACCCACCACGCACTCCGTGGAAGGAACACTGGGCAATCTACTTCCGTAAAGATGTATAGCCTCAGAAACACAAAGAGGGTCATTATGAGTCAGGGTCAACTCGATGGCAGAGAGTTTGGTTTGGTTTGGTATAGCAAGGTTGGCAGTTCAAACCTTCCCAGCGACACTGTGGGAGAAAGACCTGGTGATGTGCTGTCGTAAAGATTTCAGCCAAGAAAATGCTACAGGGCAGCTTTAGTCTGTCACGTGGTGTCGCTCTGACTCAAAATTGAGTGAAAAGCAGCTGAGAGCAACAATCTTACAGAAGCAGATTGTCAGGTCTTTCTTCCATAGCGCTGCTGGGAGCCTTCCCTGGTGCTACTAGCCTTTTGTTTAGTAGTTGAGCAGGAATCTTTTGTGTCACTCAGGAATCTCTACTGCTTGTCATTGTTATTGTTAGTTGTTGTCAAGCCAATCCCAATGTGTAGCGATCCCATGTGCGCAGAGTAGAACCAGTCCATGTTTTCAAGGCTGTGGCCTTTCAGAAGCAGATGGTCAGGCCTGTCTTCCTAGACACCTCTGTGTCAGCTGAAAGCCACCAACCTTTCAGCTAGTAGTCAGTGGAGTGCTTTAGCCATTTGCTCTACCCATGGATCCTTCTCCTACCCAGGTTGTAATTGCTTTCAAGTCTGGAACTGTGACTTCTTAATTTACATATTTATAAAAGCCTTGCTCTGTGTTTAATTTGTGAATGTTCAATAAATAATTATTGAGTGCATTCTGATTACGGCTATCCTATTGTCAGAAGTCTTTGTTTTACTTGTTGTGTTTTGGTAGCTTTCACAAAATGGAGTTTACTAACAACTTTGTACCAACATTTAGGATTGAAATGCGTTGGATGAAGCACAGTGGAAAGAGCTTGGCAATAAAAACCAGAAAGACTTGAATCATGCAATTAGTCAGTCAGTGGTTTTTAAATGATAGATCAGGAACTTTGGTTGAACACATTTAGTAAGACATGTCCAACATATTTTAAAAAAAAGAATAGCGAAAAAACTATTAATAAGATAAGAAAGAATTGAACAGTTCATTTTGTTTCAAGAATCTTTTGTTTCTTGAAAACATACAGGCATTTTATTTACTTGTTGTGTTGTTGTGTTTGCTGTTGAGTCAGACCTGACTCATAGCAACCCCTCCTTGGGTTTCCGAAGCAGTATCACCTATGAAAGTAGGTTGCCCAACCTTCCTTCGAGGAGTGGCTGGTGGGTTTGAACTGTCAGCTTTCTGGTTAGCAGTCAAATATCTTAGCCACTATGCCACCAGAGCTCCCATTTTATATATACATATACCAAAAAAAACCTCACTGTCATCGAGTCGGCCCTCCTTGGGTTTCTGAGGCACTATCACTATGGAAGTAGATTGCCCAACCTTCCTTCTGAGGAGTAGCTGGTAGGTTTGAACTGCCAGCTTTCTGGTTAACAGTCAAATGCCTTAGGCACTATGCTACCAGAGCTCCTATATAGGTTTGTATATATGAATGTGTGTGTCAAACTTGGTTATAGAGTAAAACATACTTCTTCTGAGTAAAGATTGTCACAAAAAAAAAAAAAAAAAAGTTGAAAGTAACACTGAACTTTGGATATTTGAAAGTTTCAAAGTAATTCTGAGCCTCACATCGCCCACCTGTAAAATGGGGTTAATGGTAACTATCGTGAAGATTTATTCTGAAGAGTAAAGGCAGTAATATATGCAAACTACTTTGTGCATAGCACCTGATCTACTTAGTAGACATGCAAAGGGTACTGCTATTAGCTAAAACCAATCCATTTAAAATTTAATTGACTAGGGCTTGTTTAAGTGTATACAGGATTGAGTCGTAACTTTAAATCCATGAAACTGATTTTTAAAATACTTTTTGATTTGAGAGACAATGATTTTTTTAAAAAATTAATCAATATTGGCACTGCTCAATTTATTTATAAATTTTTGTTTGAAGACATTGCTTTCCAATTCAGTGAAAGTATTTCTGATTTATAAATCCATTCACTAAAGTAAATATTTTTTTAAAAAACTGGGATATGCCCAAAGGGACATAACAGAAATTTTTAGTAGATTCTAAGCTTGACCTATGAAGAACAGTTAAAGAATCTGGTGAAAGCCCACAAAAGAGAATATTTAAGATGACACTGGTGCCACATATTAAAAGGATCACCTTATTTCAGAGAGATTAAATGTGTTCTTGGCAGAAGGAAGAGTGAAGACCAATTTACTGGAAGTTATAAAATGATAGACTTGAGCTCAAAATGAGAAACAAAGAATTCTACCTAAGACTTGTTCCAAAACATTATAGCTACCTCTAAAGGGGTTAATACAGATATTTCATGACAATATGAGATTGTTGTCAAGGAATTCAATTATAGGACTGGGATGAAGGCAGGGTAAGTGTGGTTGAACTAAACAGCATTTAAACTGTCTTTTAATTTAAAGGTTCTGTGATTTCTAGACTGATTTGTATATACCAGACATCCTGATAGGCTTCCTACTAACCTTTTCTTTGACATGGAGCAATCTTATAAGACATGCAAATTGGATTTTTTTTTGGGGGGGTACATGTGGACCTTAAAACTGAATCAAGAAGAAAATATCCAGAAGGGTTATACATATTTTTACCTGTGAAGAGATCTTTTATCAATCAGGTCAGTTCTCATCAATTCTGAATTTCTTCCTTTATATTGTTCATTACATTTGTTCTGAGTACTTCATTAGAAACAAAAGTAGAAAAGAAGTCTGCCCATTAGGTCATTTTTAGCAGTTGTACTGGATGTAAGCCTGGGTCAAGGGCAGACTGAGTCAGGGAATATCAGCATAGGTTACATCTCTAAGAAGAAAACTGGAGCATGAACTGATGATGACTGGAGGGAAACAATTGACTCTTAAGTCTTACCAAGAGAAAGATCTGACTACTGGGAAGTGTTTCTTTTTTTTTTTTCTTTCAACCATGGGTTGTAATTAAGTCTAGGATGCTCTATTTCTTAACTATCAGTAGTAATGGAGAGTAGCTTTGTTGGAATAGATCATGGAGATGAATAAGGCATTCTCATTCAGAAGTTTTCAAATATTATTTTAACAGTTAAATTGTTTGTTCAAACCTCTTATGTAACAGCTTAGTATATAATGTAGCTTTACTGAAAAAAGGAGTTGGTCTAGTATTGCTCTATTATGAGTATTAGGGCACTTGGACCACTGCTTGTCCTCCTCCACTCCATTTTCAATGCCATGAAGCCAACCAAAACAAATCCATGGCTGTAAAGTCCATTGCAACTCATAGCAACCCTATACAACAGAGTAGAACTGCCCCATTTCCAAGGCTGTCTCTTCCTTCTCCCACAGAGCGGCTCATGGGTTTAAACTGCAGACCTTTTGGTCAGCAGCTAAGTGCCTTAACCACTGCATAATCAGAGATACCTATGCAACCAAAAATATACCCACATTGGGGAAAAAAAAAAATACCCACATTGGGGAAAAAAAAAAAAAAAAACCACACCCCTAACACAGTGCCTTCATTTTGCAGCCAGGATTTCTTTGTATGCAAGGGAAAGAGAAAAATGTTTTAGAACATACTAGGAGAAAAATCTCTAATACAGCAAAACTAACTGATAGAGTGGTTTGCAGTGAGCATGCTGTAGTAATGACTGTCTTCATGAAAAAAAGAAGATGTAAAATAGGAAGACTTTGGCCTTTATGCTGTCTGAATCAGATATTAACAACTCAAAAGTATAATTGATCCACCATTTATAACACCTTTCACAAAGAACAAAAAAATCTGGGAAAATTGACATATTTTTCTGAATATAAACAATCGTTAAGGGGGATATGAAATAGTTTTGTTTAGATGCTTTGTAGATTCTGCAGCAATGCCTTTTTCTAAGGAACTCTGCAAAATAGCAGCTGGTTTCAACAAGCCACCCTTTAATCTGCTGTGACAGTGTCTCTAAAAGAAGAGGTTGGTTTTCCTTTTCATGGATTATTTGGAAATCGGCTGGAGCCTCCAGAGTCTTCCCAGGATTTGTTCAGTGATCTCAGGATAAAGGAAATGGAAGAGGGACCAAGATCAAGCAACTATGATTTACATAGTTACAGGTCTCAGAACTTAGTCCAAAGGCTAGGTTTAGTTGTTACTGATGTTTTTAATGATTACAGTGCCAGTGAGCTCATTTCTTATCATTTTCTGGAATCTGAGACACCCTGAAGGTGATGATACATTTACCACCTGCTTCAGTGCTTTTTCCTTCCTGAATCCTTGATTGACTTTTTAATAGGATCTACTATTTCTTTGTTTGAAGACTCTTCATGCCCGGTACCACTTGCCAACTTTGTACATGGGGGTAACTCTCCCTCAGGAAGAAAGTAAGTCTGTGTGCCAGTAGTGCCGATCACCAGCACATTTTTCTTCAAGTCAATGGAACATTGGTGTCTCCTGAGCATGTCTAGTCCTAGAAGCATGTCCATGGGCTGCTCCTCAAGTATAGAGAAAGAGCACTGCAAGAAATCACCTTCGATTTGAATCTGAGCTAGATGAACGCGGCCAATAATTCTCTGTGTGCCCACTCCTTTAGCAATCCCAGCCCATCGACAGTCTACCAGCCTTAGTATGTTACATCTTTCAGCACAGGCTTGGCTCATGATGGTCATCTGTGCACCTGAGTCAACAAAAGCCTTCAAAGGATGTCCATTCACTTTGCAGTTAATGTAAAGCATTGCCACTTGTCCAAAACTCTCAGGTGCTTCTTCCATCGCTATGTTCATGTTTTCCTCAATGTTCTGCTGCCGAATTTCTTCTTCTATTTTGGCCTGAGTGTCCAGATCAAATGGGTCAGCAGAATAGAGGCGAAGCTGCTCTTGTTCTCTCAGTTCTTGCTCCCTTTGCTGTTCCATCAGGACCTGAGAAAAGGTTTCGAGGTTTCCACTAAGCAGAGCTTCAGCCAAGCGGGGGTTGCGCTCCTTCAGCAGAGACAAATTGTGGGGATTGGAAAGCAGCATGCTTCGGATCATGGCTGGGCTGTCCAGACCTTGAGAAGATATCGCCTCCTCTCCAGAGGCAAAGCCACAGGCCTGCTGAGCTGTTTGTGCACGTGGTTGCTGCTGCTGCTGGTACTGCTGCTGGCGTGAGTTGGATGTTCCAGGCATGGCTGTCCCACTTAAGTCTACTGGAGGCTGGTTTGGTGTTCGTCCTGGAGGCTGAGATCCCACATTCTCCTTCTGAAGTAAGACTACAATATCGCCATCTTTTAGGCCATAGGAACCCAGGGAAGACTGGTCATCAGCAAGGAGTCGCTCCATATAGATTATTTGGGTTTCTTCAGCAGGAATTCCAGACTCGAACTCACAGAGTACTCGGAAGTTGTGAAGCTCAAAATCAGGGCTGACCTGGAGAGAGAAGGTTACCTCAGAGAGGTCCCTCCTCACACAGTACACAGTGATCAGCATGGCATGGACCCAGAAGGGACAGGTGGGCAGATGAAATTGGATTGTTCACTGGTTGACTGGAGGTGGTGTCTGTTAATAAGCCACTGTTTTTCACAAGTTGGCTTCGTTGCTCAGGCTCATTCCCCTCTCTAAGAGGCACAGCCACTCACCAGCCAGCTTCAGTGCCTGCTGCTTAGACCCATGGAGCCTTGAGGTAGCTTATGTTCCAAAGTTCATTTGTAGGTGTGCTCTTTGGAACTTAAAATACTATTCCCATGGAAACAAAATTGTTCAAGTCCTTTAGGTTCCAAGGGCAGCTCTTAATAGCCAAATGAAGACATGATATGGAAAAGATTATTTCAACTCTTCTAAAACAACAAGTTAACCTCCATTCTGTTCATTTTAAAACTTTATTCTATATACTTTTACTTGTCCCCTGTGTTATTTCATACATGACATGTTATATTATGTGCTTGTTTATGAAAGATAAGCCAGACTTGGTGTCTCCCCTTGAGGATGTAACATCCTAGGAGGGAGTGACGGGTAAATACGTAAATCCCAATACCAGGGTTAGTGCTTTAGCAAAGATGTGCTTATCTTACTAAAGAAACCAGTAGAACAAATTAAGTTTCTCTCAAGAGGACATACTCAAGCTGGATGATAACAGTGACCATTTTCATGAAAATATGAAAAGTGTGAGCATCACTACAGATAAAAGGAATTCATGACAAGGCCTGTTATTTCCAGAGAAAGATACAGCATTCAGTGTAATAGGAAGAATTTGTACATGGATTTGAATGGCAGGATATAAAGCAAGAGCCAATTTATATGTGAGTCCAAAGAGTTTAAATGTCATCGATAGGCAAGAATCCCCTCTTTACGCACACACAGAGAGAGAAAGAAACAGAGACAGAGAGAGATAGGAAAAGATTTGAAGAAGAAACTTAGGATTAGTGGTTTGGTTTGGTTTTAAAATTCATTAAAGGATGACATTTTTGTGACATATGGAAGATACAGTGGTGGCAGAAGGCTCAGTTAGGAAGCTTTCAGTTCAATGAGATAGCTGTCTGAAACACTAGGGAGGATTAAATTAAGCCGTGGGGAAGGAAATAAGCATAATGGACAGGATCTGTTGACCCTTTGGGTGGGGGAGTATAATAAAAGCAAATTGTGTGGATAACAGAGTGTCTCTAAAATGGGATACTAGTTACAAATGGAGACATTAGGTGGTTCAGTTAATGCACTTGACTCCTAACCAAAAAGTTGGCAGTTTGAGTCCACCCAGAATCTCCTCAGAAAAAAAGGCCTGGCAATCTACTTCCAAAATATCAGCCATTAAAAAGCCTATGGGGCACAGTTCTACCCTGACACACATGTGGTCCTCATGAGTCAGAATTGACTCAACAGCAACTGGTTCAGTTTCTGGTTAGAAATAAGTGTGGTCTTGAATAGACCAATGAGATGAACCTTTGTGGTGACCAATTTGTTGTTGATTCTGCAGTAAAATGATTGTAAATGCCACATTGGAAGCCAAATGTGGATCTCTGTTGGGGCAAATGGTGACAGGGTAGAATTCCCTGAGTGGAATTTAATTTTCTCTACATTTCATGAAGTGTTTTTCCCTGACTCAGTCTTCTGAGGTGTAATCACTTATGGAACACAAGGCAATCAACATTCTCTGCCTCCTTTCCTTCAGTTATTTTAAATTTTGTCACAAAGCCTCCATCATCCCATAGAAGATACTGTATCAGTTTGAGGAATTTTTTGTTTATTTATTTTTGCTCCTGTTTCTCATGTGTCTGACGTCTTAGATTGAAGTAAATGTCTCACTCATTGCTCTAATTTTCATAATGTTTCCATATTTTCCATATTTATGTTAGAAAAGTTGACTGAATTCACTGTATGTGAAACATGTGCTAAGTGTACAAACATGAACAATGTAAACGCAGGTTCTATCTTTAAAGAATTTCACAGTCTAAAAGAGGAAACACATGCATGCATACTTGAAAAATTTTGGGGTAAAATAAAAAACAGTAGAAGCCTGTGAGGGAGAAATTTATAATATCTGTAGAGAAAATAAATGAGGTAATGAGGGCTGTTAGGAAGGCTTCCTGGAAAAGCTAGGCTCAAAAGTTGAGAGGGAGTCAGCCAAGCAGGTTAGGGTTGCATGGAGAAACAAAGGAAAACTACCAAGAAAAGTGTGGCCTGTCTTTGAGTCTTTAACCAGAAAGACAACACTTAATGATATGGGAATTGTGTACAGTTTTGAGGGGAAGAAATCTAGCATTGTAATTTTCCTAAGGAAAATTGTGAATTATTTAGCTATTTTTCACTATTTATAGAGATGACTAGCCCTTTGACACAAAATATTAAGTTACTAAATTTCTTGACATCCTGATAAGTTCATCAGAGATCAGTAATAATCACTCCTGAGTTTAGAAACAATACTAATGTGAGTGATGTCACGTGAAAATCACTAAGTTAA
>NW_006921734.1:5183807-5193121 GCF_000298275.1 Orycteropus afer afer
ACCTTAAAAAGGAGATAATACGAGGGTGTTTAAAAAAATGGAGGATGAAATTAGTTTTGTAAGATAATTTTGGGAGTTGAAACAAGAGTTCAGAGTTCATATCAAAAGTAACTAGTACCATTTTTCTGTTAATATTAGCATTGCCTTGTTGCTGAGTATAATAGAACTTTTTTTTTTGCAATATTTTTATCATCTTGTAGTAATTATTCACTTTTAGTGGCATTTTGCATCTGTGTGCTTTTTACTGTTTTACTCTTTACTTGGAGCACAACGTAGAAAGCACAAAGCTTATCTGGCCAATTAACTGTCATCATTTCATAGAACATAGGGTGTCAAGACTGGGAGGGATCCTTCTCAATTCTTTAGTCCTACCACCCACCCAGTGTTTCAGCCTCTTGTTGCAAAAGAGCCTGGAATCTGAAAGATAAACACAGGACTCTTAGTACTTCTATTTATATGTTGTTTTATTCTTTCCTTTTACTCAGCTCTAACTGTGAGGTTGCAATGACTGGAAAATTGACTCAAGGGCATCTAACAACAACAATGTTGCTGATTCAGATACCATATATATAATTCCCTTACCTCAAAATTTTAATAAAACATTTCTTATGATTCTATTTTTTAAAAAATTGGGGGCTACTTACTGGGCCATATACAGTGAAATGTGTAAGAGCTGGAACTCGGCAGGACTGCCTCGTTTTTCTGACTTTGCAAGTGTTCCATCTTCAACAGGTGCAGTCTTAACCTCTTTTGTAGTAATTGTTTTAATGGAAAATATTTGTGTTTGCCTCCTCCGACAGGCTTTGCCTTACACAAGTTCTAACTTCTGCAGGTTTTACTGTATAAAGAAATACTCCTAAACATAACATGTTATATTATAAGTCCCTAATGCACAGATTGCTGAGAAATGAGTGATCTGAATTATCTAGGTGTATTAATCTAAGTGACTCAAAGATTACTGCATTATTCTTGAGGAGTCCTTTGTGAAGTATATTTCCTTACTTTTCCTCCTTGGTAAATACAATATAGAAACACAATTGAATCTTTCTTTGGAAAGTGAGACTCCTGCAAGGTCTCAGGGCTATCACTCAGAAAATCAATTCTCATTGTATAGCATAAACACTCAGAAAATAGAAGAGATGGCTCTGATTTCATGCTGGCCAAGAAAATAACTTCAAAGTTATTCTTTTGGAATTAATCCACAATAATACCTTTTATAATTTCTATCCTTGTAAAGACGAATGCAGCAAAGGGGAAAAAATTCAGATAATTGAGGGTTCTACTTAGTAGAGTCAGCTGAAGTTTAAGTGCTATCTGTTGCATTACAAGGACATGAATAAAGAAGAAAGAAGAAGAATTGAAGAATTTGAATCATGATGTTGGCAAAGAATGCTGAATATACTGTGGACTGCCAAAAGAATGAACAAATCTATCTTGGGAGAAGTACAGCCAGAGTGCTTCTTAGAAGTGAGGATGGTGAGATTTTGTCTTCATGCTTTGGATACATTATCAGGAGGGACTAGTCCCTGGAGAAGAACATCACGCTTAATAAAGTGGCTCAAACTCAACTCACTGCCATTGAGTACGTTCCTACTCAAAGCAACCCCCAATGGGTTTCCAAGGCTGTAAATCTTTACACAAGCAGACTGCCCATTTTTCTTCCACAGAGCAGCTGGTGGAGTTGAACCACCAACCTTTTGGTTAGCAGCCAAATGCCTTAACCACTATACCACCAAAACAAAAACAACAAAAAAGCAAACTCACTGCTCTCCAGTTGATTCCACTCATAACGACACCTCCTTGGGTTTCCGAGGCGGTATCTCTACAGAAATAGAGTGCCCAATCTTCCTTCCAAGGAGTGGCTGGTGCCCCTTTTAATAAAGTAGAGAGTCAGCAAAAAAGAGAAAGATCTTCGGTGAGATGAATTGACAGTGACTGCAACACTGTGCTCAAACAGCAATTACTGTGAGAATGACGCAGGGCTAGTCATTGTTTCATTCTGTTGTACATAAGATTGCTATGGGTCAGAACTGACTCAATAGCACATAACAACAGCATTTCTTTACAAAGCAAAATAAGTCTTTTCTGTGAAAAAAATAGAGTATCTGATAAATGTCAGTAGGTAACATATAAATAATTAAACGTTAAGCAGGTATATTAGCTTGCTATGTTTGGATTCCTTCCTTTAAATATATCCCTGGTATTTCTGTTAAAATAAAGTGTAGTAGAGATTTATTAAGATAGTTAAATAATCACTTGAGATTTTAAATTTAACTGAGAGAAGAGGCAGAATTTTTAAAGTTGTATCCTTAAGATAAACAATGAATTTTCTAACTGTTAATTTATTTGCTTTATATTAATGCAATAAATTGTACCAGAACTGTTATGATTGGTTAACATTTATATCTCCAGATAGTTCATTATTTAATAGGTACATTGATAGTATGATGAAAGTTTGTTATTAAAACCTTAATAACTTTTATTAGTATGTTTAGAAGTTTTCTCATATGAAAGGGTTTAGCATTTCCCATATTTGAAATGTAATACATAAACAAGCAGATATGTAATTGAAGAAATTCATAGGGCTTGGGGATTTAATCTCTACCAACCTGCTGGGAACTCAACTGACAGTGTTTGTCTTTATTATGAGGAAACAGATATGGAGAGAATACAGACACACATACAACAGTACACACACAAGAGGGAGAGACAGAGTGAGTGAGCATGCACTCTCAGTCAGGATATAATTTTCAATTATTTTGAAAGTGCAATGAAAAGATTTTACCATTTTCTTGCAGAGCATATTTTCATGGTGCATTTCATTTATTTATTGCTTTATTTTATGGATAACTAGGTTTAATATGGGAGCTCTGGTAGCATAGAGGCTAAGGCACTTGACTGCTAACCAGAAGGCTGGCCATTCAAACCCACCAGCCACTCCTCGGAAGGAAGATGAGGCAATTTACTTCCGTAGTGATAATGCCTCGGAAACCAAGTAGGGGTCGCTATGAGTCGGGTCTGACTCGACGGCACATAACAACAACAGCAACAACAAGGTTTAACATGTCACTAAAAAGATACATTTTTACTTGCATTTTGCATGTTGAAGATAATAATCTCTTGATAACTTTTGAATTTTTAAAAAAATATATATACTTTCCAAGTCATTACATACAGACGTGTATGTGTGTATTTATTTATTTTACATTTACTCTTGTGATTTTATGCCTTATGACCCCTTTTAACATTAGAGCACAGTATTGAAATGACTCTGACCATTGGAATGTACATTGTTACTGAAGATCTGGAGATATAATTTGTAAGATAAATATTTACAGATTAAATCAAGTTATGGCAACAAATTAAAAACAGGTTAAAAAATTGATGACTTTACTCTTAACTTTCGGGAGCTCTGATGGCATGGTGCCTCAGACATTTGCCTGTCAACCAGAAGGCTGGAAGTTCAAACCCGCCAGCCAGTCCTCAGAAGGAAAGTGGGACAATCTACTTCCGTAGAGATACTGCCTCGGAAACCCAAGGAGAGGTCGCTGTGAGTTGGATCCGACTCAGCACCAGTGAGTTTAGTTTTCTGATTTTACTCTTAACTTTCAGTGTATGTTAGGGAAGGAATGTCCACATCCTCCTATTCCTGCTGTCCAGAGAATAACCAAATCACACAAAAGAGTAGTAGTAGTGATCATAATAGAATGGACTTTAAGTTTTGAATTCAGCAATAATCAAGAGAGTCATTCAAATCATTTTTTTTTCCTGTCTTTTTGCAGTCAGTTTTGAACTCCTTTTAAATACTTGTCCCTATGGTTTAGAAGTAACAATGTAACCTATTCTTAAGTTAAAATAAATTTTAATATCTTTATCATAAATTTGGTATCTCCATGAATTCATTATTGCTTTAGTAGTTACCCAGAAAATCAATAACATCAATAAATTATCTCTCGCTCATATGGTATTAACATTCCGTCAGCACCTTTGGGCCCCTTCTAGGAGCCTATCTCTTCTAGCATAGTTGATAGAAAAGGCATATAGTTCTGAGCAAGCATATTTTTAACCTTCAAACATAATCTTGTGCATAAGACCAAAGCATCAAAGAAAAACTCAAATGGATTTCTAAGTCAGAGCCTTTATTAAATCTTTGTTATACTTTTACTTTAGAAATTATGTTTTTTTCTTTCATTAAAACTATTTGTATGGGATGTTTTCTCCATTAGTTTTGATGTCAGATACCTTACCTTATTTAACCTAAAAACCTCTGGAGTCCCTGACTCAGGATCTTGGTCATGATAACCACCAGTTGCTGTCAAGTCAATTCCAACTCATAGAGAACCCATTTGTGTTAGAGTAGAAAGCCCTGTTGTTGTTGTTGTTGTTATGTGCCATCGAGTCGGACCCGACTCATAGCGACCCCTCCTTGGGTTTCCAAGGCAATATCACTACGGAAGTAGATTACCCCATCTTCCTTCTGAGGAGTGACTGGTGGGTTTGAACCGCCAGCCTTCTGGTTAGCAGTCAAGTGCCTTAGGCACTATGCTACCAGAGCTCCTAGAAAGCCCTAGGGGTTTTCAAATGACTGATTTTTTTGAAAGTAGATTATTAGGCCTTTCTTCTGAGGCACCTCTAGGTGGAGTCAAACCTCCAAAGTTTTGGTTAGCATACAAGTGCATTAACTGTGTGCCCCACTCAGGGACTCCTTGACCATGATTGATACCTGTACATGTTTGGAAGAGCAAAATAACCACAGGTCTACACAGCGGACAAGATGCTGTTAGTTGCTATTGAGTCCATTCTAACTCATGGAACCCTCATGTATATGGAGTTTAACTGCCTCATAGAGTTTTCAAGTCTGTGACCTTTTGGAAGGAGATGACCAGGCCTGTCTTCCAAGGCTCCTCTGGTGGGTTCAGATCTCCACTCTTGTGTCTAGGAGTTGAGCACTTACCCACTTACACCATGCAGGGACTCCTCAGTAGACAGGAGTCACCAAAAAACAACCACACTAAAACCTACATCTTCAGGCGTCCTTCTCACTGCTGCCAGAAGGAAGATACTCAAGTTTGAAATCACTGTGTCTGTATTTGTTTTCTATTTAGTTCTAATTTCCTTGTGATTTTTATGCTTTTGTGTATTTTGTCCTTCCCCATATAGTCAATCCTAATGGGAAATCAGTGGCGGGCAACATAATTATTCTGAAGCCTCTTGGTCTCAATATTTGCCCAAAAGAACTATATTGTATTGGGAAAGTTATATACTTGCTTAGTATTTATGTAATTAGTTAAGTTTTTGCCATTTGGGGATGAGCTCAGTAACTTGTTAATACTTTATTGTAGTAAATATTTAATGACTACTTCCTATGAGGAAAGCAGTGTGCTAGGAGCATTGAGGACAGAAGGATGAACAGGAGTAGCTTCCTCTTTTAAAAAGCAGCATATCTGTCTGGGGGATATAAGTCACCCGCACTTTCTATTATTTTACGTGGTAGCAATTAAGAAGAGTCAAGATAGATGTGTAAATGGAATGCCATGATTTCTCAGAGACATAAAAGTTACTTCCCTTGGTTGAAGGGGAATATAGGCAGTGTTTGGCACTATCCACAGTGCTCACCAGAGGAAGTGCCATTGAGTTGTGTGTGGTAGAATGACAGCCATGCGTAAATGTGGAGTCCCTAAGTGGAGCAAGAAGGAGCCCTGGGAGTGCAGTGGTTAAGTGCTCGGTTGCGAACTGAAAGTTCAGTGGTTTGAACCCACCAGGCACCCTACAGAGGAAAGATGTGGCAATCTGCTTCTGTAAAGCTTTGGAATCCGACGAGACAATTCTACCCTTTCCCCTAAAGAGTTTGTGAGTCAGAATTGACTCAGTGGCAGTGGGTCTGTTTTTTTTAGGTGGTGCAAAAGGTTAATGTGCTCGGCTGCTAACTGAAACACTGGTGGCTGCTAAGTGAAAAAAACAGTCAAGTCCACCCAGATGTACCTCAGAAAGAAAGGCCTGGTGAGCTGCTTCTGAAAAATCAGCCTTTGAAAACCCTATGAAGCATAGCTCAATTCTGACTTGCATGAGGTCACCATGAGCCAGAGTTGACTCAACAACTGGCTTTTAGACTATGACGAGATTTCACTGGAAAATGGAGAGAGACTGCATCAGAGATTTCCAGAGTTCCTGGTGGGTGTTTTTATTGTGAATATACCGAAAAAATGGGTATTATACTTTAATTTTAAAGAAGATGTTGATAGTATTGTATACTTACATATAATACAATGCAAGTATCTGAAAATAACCAATTTTCATGATATTTTCTACATTCATTCACCTCTGAAATGAGATTTCTAAGCATAGCATGCAGAGTAGTAGCATGCATTCTGTCCATACAGGATGAATCTTCTTTGGACCAGCCATATGACCTTAAAATAGTTAATATAGCAAATCACCTCATTGATGGTGACACTTTGGGTCAAGTTATCTTTGTAGAATTGTGTATGCTAGTTTTCCAGGGCAGAGTTATATTGAAAATATCCAAATTTAAAAAAATCCCATTGCACTGTAACAACACAGTCATCTGAATATTTACATGAATTTTATGCATGATAGGTGATCTTTCTACAACTATGTTATAAAACACAAAATTTCCAGATTGTTATTTATGTAAATTTCTCCATTTCTAAACAGCAGCTGAGCTAATTGATCACCATAGTAATTAGCATGGCTAAAGCCCATCTGTCTATAGAATTTAATTATAGCCCAACCATGAAAATGAAAAACAAAGCATGATGAACAAAAGCTCCATTTAAAAACAAAAAAGAAAGAAAGATAAATCAACTCACTGTCTATTTGTCTCAGAAAAAAATTAAATTTAACACCCTGGGTACAAGGAAATTCTTTCTTAGACCATCTAACTGACATCAGTCAGATCCAGAATGTTTTTTTTACTTGTTAGAATGGTTTCGGACTGCCTATGCTGGCTCTCTTTCTAGTCTGAGAGGTGTGGAACTTCCATGTCCATCCGTTATCAATTCTATTGTACTTTTGAACATTTTCTTTTACTCAGCTCTTTAAAATGTGCTTAACTGCCTATGTGTTCTTGTTCACTCATGTATTGGTAAAATATTTCAGTGCTGCTTATTCGCAGACCCTAAGCAGTCTGTCTTTGGAGGCCCCCAGAGGACAAGGACTAATGAGAGTAACCATAAGCCCTGGCTTTCCATATCAGAGGTCCTATTTCCAATACTGTGGAGGAAAAAGAGAGAATCTTTGATTTTTTCTTTACAAACAGTAAATGAAATCAAATCTAAATATCTCAGGGAACCCTAACAAAATTGTTTTTGAGCCTTTTATTTATCTGCATTTCTTTTTTTTCTTTGAAAACAATGTAAAACACTCTTAATTTTGAACAAAGGCTTGGTTTTATTTCATCTTCTTCTGCAGTGTTTTTCATCTAGAATGTAGCATTGTGGCAGGCCTTCATGCCTGTGGCTAAGAGACACTGGACCAAATGTTCTCTGGATAACTTGTAAATTACCACTTATGTAACTTGAGCTACACTGAGGTTAGACTGAGATGAAAGAGTGAAGCCCCACTCTACGAGTGGTTTCTGATATTAAAAATTGGGCTCTGAGTCTATTTCTTTATAGAAAAGTTTAAAGCAAATAGGATCGTCTCTTGAACTTACAACTAGTCAGTAAGAAAAAAGGAAATGATGGTAATTTTAACTAAGGAGTGTCGTTTATGTTTGTAGGGATGGATATGCTGCAAACCTCAAGTTTCTTCCTTCTCTGCTACACACTAAAGTAAAGTCATTCCTCTATGGTATTGAATTTTGTATCTAAAGCTACTAGGATCTTTCGTTTTACTCAATAGTAAAGTATTGTGAAAGATGATACCATCTATTAGAGAAAAGGAATCCATGCTATGCTTTTAATGTAATGGGCTCAAGCTAATCACTTCTTATAAAGAAAGCTGTATAAACTTTTCTTTAAAGATACCAACCTTCCCTTCTCTGTGACTAAGAGAGATCTACAAAATGCAAGGCTAATGTTAAAAACTTTAAACAAATATGTTGTTTTACTTTTGTATGAAAAGACAGTATGTTATATCTTCAGTGGTGGAAAACAATTACACATATACACACACACACATAAATAGAACTGAAAAACCTGTAGAGATAAATGAGATAGACTACTGTAGCTTTGAAGAAAAAAAAAAAAAAAAAAAGGGTTTAAGTTTCCAGGGTTTGTCACTTATTTCCTGAGTGTCCTTGAACAAAACATTAATTTTCTCATTATCCTGTTATGTTAAATGGGAATGATAATAATCTCTTTCCAATAGGATTGTAACAAAAAACAAAACAAACTCGCTGCTGTCGAGTCAGATTCGACTCATAGCAACCCCTCCTTGGGTTTCTGAGGTGGTAACACTGCGGAAGTAGATTGCCCAACCTTCCTTCCAAGGAGTGGCTGGTGCGTTTGAACCACCAGCCTTCTGGTTAGCAGTCAAATGCCTTAGGCACTACGCCACCAGAGTAGAATTAATGAGTAATTTGAATTTGTCTTATAAATAGTAAAATGCTACACCAAGCTATTTTTTTCCCTCATAGGAGTGAAAGCAGTAATAAATAATCTGAAAAAGTAAGACGATAGAATGGAGTTTATAAATCCAGAGTAAAATAATACAGATTAGATTTTAACTTGTTATTGATTCAAACTGGGTACTGTTTTGCTTTTAAAGCTGTCACTAATTCCTTCAACTTTACATTCAGTGCTGCTGAGGCTAGTAGCAAGGCTTGATCACCAAATCTGTTCCAAAATATGGAAGCATCCTTCAAAGGTTGAATAGCTGAGTCCCTGACCAGTACATTAGTTGAATACATCATTGAATGCCACCCTAGCAGTCGACAAGGTGTTACTGAAGGTTAAAAAAGGTAGAGAACATGGTCTCTGCTCATAAGGCACTTACAGAATTACTGAAAAGGTTTTAGACAAAGCAAAAAGACAGAATTCATTCACCATAATTAAGGGTGAAAATTGTTGCATATTAAATAATAATTTGTCAGATGTGTGCAACCAAGCTATTTGGAGTTGATGCCAAGAGATAAGTATGGTCTTTTCCATAACTTATGCTTTAGACAGTTAGATGGAAGGAGCCCTGGTGATGCAGTGGTTCAGGCATTTGGCTGCTAACCAAAAGGTCAGTAGTTGGAACCCACCAGCCGCTCCACGTGAAAAAGATGAGGCACTATGCTTTGGAAACCCTATAAAACCAAAAACCAAACTTACTGCCGTAGAGTAGGAACCAACTCATAGCAACCCCCC
>NW_006921734.1:5193271-5194212 GCF_000298275.1 Orycteropus afer afer
TCAAACCCACCAGCCACTCCTCAGAAGGAAGGTTGGGCAATCTACTTCCGTAGAGATACCACCTTGGAAACCCGAGGAGGGGTTGCTGAGTTAGATCCGACTCAACAGCATTGAGTTTGGTTTGATTTGGTTATAGTGGCACCCTGGTGGCACAGTGCCTAAGGCATTTGACTCCTAACCAAGAGGTTGGCAGTTCAAACCCACCAGCCACTCTGAGGAAGAAAGATGGGGCAATCTACTTCTGTAAAGATTACCACCTCAAAAACCTAGTAGGGGTTGCTATGAGTCAGAATCGACTCAGAGACAGGGAGTTTGGTTTGAGTATAGGAGCTCAGTGCCTAAAGCATTTGACTGCTAACCAAGAGACTGGTAGTTCAGAAATCTACTTCGATAAAGACTTGCCCTCTTGGAAACTCAATGGAGGTCACCATGAGTAGGAATCAACTCGATGGCAGTGAGTTAAGTTTGGTTTATAGGGTCACTATGAGTCTGAATCAACTGATGGCAGTGGATTTTGTTGTTGTTGTTGCTTTTAATGTTAGATGGAATAAGGATAAAGAGAGAGCCTTATTCCAAGAGACATTTTCCTCAGAGGCCTTTTTCTTTACTTATTTCTTTTCTTTACTTAACTGTCCGAGTAGTTTGCAGAGGGGAGTAGGTCTCTAGAGTAGATCTCCAGAGGCATTTGGATTGGGCACTTTGAACATAAGGCTGGGAGGCTCATGAGTTAGAAACTTCTTCTCAGGACAACTGATAGCAGCCAGCTAGGAGATCTCTTAAAGAAATGGGATTTTTGACAGAAGTCATTGATCCTGTGGCCATGGGAAGAAAGATGGAGACTCACAGAGTAACAATCTTCAGATTTTTTGGTGGTGTACCTCCTTAGGTTTTGTTGTTGTTGTTGTTTTGTTTTTTAAATTGAATATACCCTCACTATGTGT
>NW_006921734.1:5202021-5223928 GCF_000298275.1 Orycteropus afer afer
TGATGAATTTAAAATAAATGCAAACAGGAGTTCTAATCTTTTCTTGTCCTTGCCATTGTGTCTTGAGATACAAGAATCTTAACTTTGAGTCTACTGTCTTAAAAGACAATAATAAGTCATTAATACTTTGAATGTATGGCCAAAGGATGGGTTTTCTTTCAGGATGGCATGGGTTGGGATCAAAATAAGAAGGCAAGAAACAAAGAAAGTGGCTTTGAGTGTTATTTCAGGGAGCCACTCACATAACATCACATTCAAAGACTGAGTCCAGGGTCTCTGAAACTCAGCCAGGTAGCAGTCAAGAGCAGGCTTTGACAGCCACAGCCAGGATAGCAAAAGCAACAATGGCAGAAACATACTTCTAAGCATACAAGCCCCACAGCCTATTGTACCCTCATATGGGGAGAAAAATACAAAAGGCAGCTGAAAACCTCTATAGAGATCCATGTGCCACTCAACAGTCAGATATATGGGAAGATCCAAGAGAAAAGGAAAAAAAGAAGAAAGCAGATTGAGGAAGATTTGACCTCTGGTTCCCAGTAGCTCGAAAACTTTATCAGTTCTTTAGAAAGATAAACATAAATAAATTTAAAAAATAAAAAAATAAAAACCTCACTGCCGTGGAGTCGGCAACTCATAGCGATGGGGCAATCTACTTCTGTAAGCAGTAGGAGCTCTGGTGGCATAGTGCTTAAGGTATTCGACTGTTAACCGGAAGGCTGGTGGTTCAAATCCACCAGCCACTCCTAGGAAGGAAGATTGGGCAATCTACTTCAGTAGTGATACTGCCTTGGAAACCCAAGGAGGGGTCGCCATGAGTCCGATCCGACTTGATGGCAGTGAGTTTGGTTTTTGGCTTTTTAGATCTCTATGGAAGTAGATTGTCCAGTCTTCCTTCTGAGAAGTGACTGGTGGGTTTGGACTGCCAGCCTTCTGGTTTGCAGTCAAATGCCTTAGGCACTATGCCACCAGCGGTCCCTTAGGAAGATAGTACTGATAAATAAACAAAGTATGGCTTTGTGATGCTGGCACTTTAACTGGCTCTTAGGGTCCCATATGGTTTCTAAGGCTGTAAATTGTTACAGAAGCACACCGCCTCAATCTTTCTCCTACAGAGTGGCTCATGGGTTCAAACCGCAGAATTTTTGGTTAGCAGCTGAATGCCTTAACCATTGTGCCACTAGGGCTCTTTATTAGGCAGGTAGTTTGGCATAATATTAAGGACATGGACTTTGAACACACTGTGGTTCAGTTCACCACTTTGGCACTAATAGCTCTTTTTGTGAATTTCTTTACACTTTAAAGAAGGATCTCAATGTTGATATCCTGTTGACCACTGAGAAGTCTTCCTGCCATTGATTTGGAGCCTTTGTTCAAAGCATTTTACTTAATTATAGTTAGTTAAATTAAGCAATATAACTTGGCTGAGGAAGTATTCCATATTCGGCCCACAATTTATTGAGATCAGTTCTTCAGTAAGAATTATACAGACTTGACACTTACATGTGCAAATAGGTAATTTGTATGCATATTTTTGACAAAGGCCTTATGTGTCTGTTTTATTGTTTTGACAATATTAGCAAACATTAAAGAGGCACTGACTTAACTATCTGTTGTTTCTATGCAATTCAGTCAACTGATTGTGGCTCTTTGAAGAAAATTCATGTACTCTGACCATTTGTTTTATGTGTAAGATATGAATAGAATAGCAACATGATAACTAATGAATAAAAAAGTTTGTTTTGTTTTCAGATTGTTCTTAAAGAATATACTTGGAGATACATTCCTTTTGTTGACCTCTTCTAATACCCTACTTTTTTCTTTTATATACTAAATGCCAAATTGCATATTTTGTGGGAACTTTTTGGTGATTGTAAGGCATGTGCTGCTAACCAGACGTTGGCAGTTCAAACCCTCAAGCTGCTCCACTAGAGGAAGATAAGGCAGTCTACTTCCATAAAGATGTACAGCCTTGGAAACCCAAAGGTGGTGGTGATGAGTCAGAATCAACTCAATGGAAGTGAGTTTTTGTTCACTAAGGTTCCAAAGGAAGCACCTTCTACTCATATATTTTTTTTTCTTCTCAAAGTCTCAGTTAACGTTTCACTTATGACATATATTTAAGTTTATGAGAAGATACCAAAAGCAAACATATGGAAAAATGTTTAGGATTATATTTACATTAGTCAACAACACTTCCCAATTGTGTACATCTTTTTTGCTTAGCTCAGCAATGCTTGTACATTAAAATATAATGGCTAATACTTCCAGAAAGGCTGGCGGTTCAAACTCACCAGCCACTCCTCGGAAGGAAGATTGAGCAATCCTACTTCCGTAGTGATACTGCCTCGGAAACCCAAGGAGGGGTCGCTATGAGTCGGGGCCGACTCGACGGCATATAACAACAACAACAACAATACCTTCCAGATAGGGAAAGAGTTTCTAAGATTGACCCTGCAGTTAATGTGAAAGTTGTGATAAGGATTTTGCCAACCTATAATATTCCATTTGAGACTTTGTGGTGGCTATACTACTGGTTCAATGTCAGAAGCGGAATGCTAAACTTCTGTGTAGCTCATCTCCAGATCAGATTTAATCTTTATTCTATCACTACAACATGTTTTCATGAAAAATATATGTGACATTTTTAAATTCTGCCTTACCCACTGCCATCTAGTGACTTCTAACTCATATCGACAGAGTAGTACTGCCCCATAGGGCAGAGTGGCTGGTGGTTTGCAAACTGCCAACCTTTTGGTTACCAGCCGAATGCTTTTAAACAATGCATCATTTTTAAATTGTATTAAGACTGGACATTAGGAGAAATTGTGTAGTTTACTAAGAATGAATTGATTCTGAGCTTTGTTTTGTGTTAAATTCAGAACTACTGATATAAGAGTAGTTAATGCCATCTTTTTTTCCCTCATACTACAAATCAACACTTATAAAATGTTGTCCATAGGAAGGAGCACTTCTACAGTGATTAGGTAAGTTTGACTTTGGTGAATTAAGTGAGATGAAAGAAACTTCACTTTAATTGCAAAAGGAGGACTGAATCTTTTGAGAGCAAGCATTCCCTGAAAAGATAGGATGATTGACATTCTATTTCAAATGCATTAGAGCAAAGACATTTGTAGTTCAGAAAATTAAAAATAAAACACTACTCAGAAGAGGTATGTGTTGCTAATCCTGAAGCTATTATTTACTTGAGATTCTAGTTATTTAATTATGCCTTATTCAAGGTCATAGTTGTGGCAGATTTTAATTATATTCAAAGCTGTAAAAAGTGGAACATTTCACTCTGGGGAACCCCAAAATGGTTACAGCCAATTTATTAAGTGAGCTGTTGCAGAGTTTGGCTACAGATGCTAAATCAAAGGTTTGTATATATGTTTTGTTCCTTCAGGCAATAGTTGTTCCATAGTTTTCATTTTTTATTAACTGGAAATAGAAACCAACAAACTTCTGAGAAAAATTTTTTTTTTGCATTCTATGCAGTTATAACCTACACAATATTCAGGGAACTTTAATAATAATAACAACAAAAAAAATGCCTTGTATTTTTAATGTGTGCGTATATATTTAAATTTAACCAGATATTTGTTAAATGTCAGTTATATGTATTAGACTTTGGGTTAGCACTGTAAAAAACAGAAAAAAAAAATAATTATGTCATTTTCATTTTTTATAAATTTTAATGTCAGGTTTTTCATGCATCCATTCTTATTAACTTAAAATTTCTCCTCTTTACTAAATGATTAAAGTCTGTTATATTTGAGTTGGAAGCATTCTTATTTCATTAACAAAGTTTTGATTTTAGTGCGTAATGTTCTGTTCTTGTTTTTTGCTACTCCAGTCAGAGTAGAGAGTAAGGAAAGGAGAGTCCTTTCTTTGTGTTATAGCCCTGATGGAGATTCTCAGGACTTGTAAAATCAGGACTGGTCAGCACTCCCACCTTGGAGTGGAACTCATGAACCTAGTCATTAATACGTCTTCTACAATACCCGTGACTAAGGTGTAATTATCCCTCTTACCAATGCCTTCCTCCACCTTGACTTTAGAAGGTACAGTTCACATGTGCATTGGTTGACTATTAGCAAAGAAGTCATGTAACAACCACCCCAAAACTCATTGGCTTAAAGATATCTGGATTATGTGTTTGAAGTCATCTGGGGTTTGACTGACCTAAACTGGGCTTGAGTGACTTTGGCTTCTAGCTGAAGGATGTATCCAAATCTGCTGTATGTGTCTCTTCCTTGGACTAGCAGGCTACCCAACACATGTGCGTCTCATGGCAATAGCAGAATCATCAGAGAGTTGAGTAGAAATAAGAGGTTACCTCTAAATTCTAGACTAAGAACTGACACACCAGCCCTTCTGCCTGCACTTTGTTTTCTCAATGAAATCATATATCCACATGGGAAGGAAAATAAAGTGACTGGTTCTAAAGGGAATACTACAAAGTCACATGGAAAATAATGGGAAGCTATGAAAGGGCAAATAACTGGAACAGTAATGAAATCTACCACAACATACATTTAAGAATTGGCCTTGGCTGCCTTTTCTCCCTCAAAATAAGGCTGTTCAAGGCAGCTCTAGAATGTCTCCAGATAGTAAGATTGGTGATCCAGTAGGTCAGAGTGAAGAGAATCAACCCATTTCTAGTTTTCCCTAAACCAAGGCAACTCCAATTCCATGGACTGGCTGCTGTCCCATGAACCTTTTATTAGTCCACAACAAGATAAGGAAGTTGGACCAAATGAACATATACTATACTCTAAGTAGATTGTTTTGTTTGATGATTTATTTATTTTTAAGGTTTTTTTGGTAGATAGAAAATTTTGATAAAGGGAGCTAGGAGCTCTGGTAGCATAGTGGCTAAGGCACTTGACTGCTAACCAGAAGGCTGGTGGTTCAAACCCACCAGCCACTCCTCGGAAGGAAGGTTGGGCAATCCTACTTCCGTAGTGATACTGCCTCGGAAACTCATGGAGGGGTCGCTATGAGTCGGGGCCGACTCGACGGCAAATAACAACAACAACAACATGTTGACTTTCATTAATGCAAGCTCCATACCATAGTAGGCTGGCAGTTTGCACAGCATTTTCTTGAGTTTGTCCAAAAAAATGGACCCCTAATCCAGGATTGCAGTTTTTCAACTATAGTTTATACATAAATCCTTAGAATTTAAGTTAAGATACAATAAATTCAATGCTTTTATATTAGCATTAATGCTTCTAACTATTTGAAACATTCCATTAGTATTACAAGGGCATGCAGGGAGTAGACTGATTTGGCATAGATGTGAAATTAGACAATTATGACAAGGCATAAGAGAAATGTAGAACAGAATTTGACCTTTTCCTAAGCCTGTTGTTGTTGTTGTTGTTGTTGTTATGTGCCAAGTCGGCCCCGACTCATAGCGACCCCTCCTTGGGTTTCCGAGGCAGTATCACTACGGAAGTAGGATTGCCCAACCTTCCTTCCGAGGAGTGGCTGGTGGGTTTGAACCGCCAGCCGTCTGGTTAGCAGGCAAGTGTCTTAGCCACTATGCTACCAGAGCTCCCTCCTTCCTAAGCCTAAAAATATAGTAGTAATTTTCCTATACTTAAATAGGGAAAAAAATATGCTTTCCATTGCTTCCTTTGACATTTTCTAGAAACATTTGTTGTGTGTACAGGTACTTGTTAAAATTATAGCTGCAATATAATAGAATGATTATTGCTGTTATTAATATTTATATGCTTTGTCATACATATTGTCTCATTCTTATTAAATTGGAACATGTCTTCTGTTATTTTTTAATTTTCATTTAGAAGCCATCAATAAATTATTCATAATATCTTTGGGAGAATAAATTGGATAAAATCACATAGTATTTATGGAGCTTATATTTTCAATGTAATATGTCAACAGTCAACAGTCACAGTCACTTCAAACTTAATCAGAAACAAAAATAATGAAATAGCTCCAGGGCCTAACATTTCTAGTAGTAATGTCAAAGAAAGCCAAATTTAAAATATTAAGTATATGTCTCCATCTCTACATTTTATTACATGTGTTACTTCTGTTCTCTGAAGCAATAAACTGGACCGCAAAACTGCCCTACCATCCTCTGAAATCCTAGGATGTGTGCTGCCTAGGAACTCATTTGACGTTTATTTACTCCTTTGTGTTAATTTTCTGTGTGTCTTTTCTCTTTAACAAAATAACATCTCTAGACTGTCTTGCATTTTATACAACACTTGCATTTTATAAAGCATATGTATCTGGCTTTTTTCAGTTTGGGCTTCATTTTTCTCTATAAAAACCCTTTGAAGAAGTTAATATTATTGTTATTTGCAGATGAGTAAACTGATCCCTAGATAAGGCGATTTTTCCCAAAGAAACACAGCCTTAAAGTAGTAGAGAACAACACTTTTTTTGTGTGCTCATTCATATTAGTCCTTCTGCACCAGAGATGGGAAATGTAACATGGGTACAGCCATTTCTCTCCCTTCCATACCCAAACAGAGATTAATAACTACCTATGGTATTCTTTCTTCCAGAGCATATCTGCAACCTCAGAAACTTTCTCAAAATGCTACTCCCAGAAGAGTTTCTTATTTTTCAGAGTTGGCATTCAGGGTTAGATGTACTTTATTCCCCTTCCCTATACCTTGCTTTCCTAAGATTTATGCCTGTTATTATAAGTGTCCTGTGACATTGCGATGGTATTTTCCCCAAAATAATAAATGCTAAATAAATATACACCTTTTTCTCATTTATCAACATAGTTAGATTCCAAAGACCAGGTTGTTATGAAAAAAATAAGCATTATGAAAAAATGGAGGGTTATCACATCAGATCACAAAATGGAGGTTGACTGTATTATTACATGACTGTCAAGCATCATTTCATGACTGCCAAATTAAACTACTTAGAATCATGGCCCCGCCAACTTAACAGAAAGCTTTAATCATCACAGGCAAAGTTACTCTCACCTTGTACCTTGGCATTCATTATGGCCAGACATACATTCTTAATGTGCAAAATAGTTGGATGATAGATTTTTTACTATTGTCATAAATGTAAAATGTCAGATAATGAGAAAGTGTGTAAGCGAGGAGTAGATGTGTTCATAATTTATGGTTAAATGGGTAAGTCATACTTTGGTAGAATTTGGTTGATTATCAGGAAGAGTTTTCTCTTTTTCATCATTTAATAATTTGCTTCCCAGATGTTACTGAACCTTATGTTGTTCCAAGCATTGTGTTATGCATTTAGGATTTAAAGATGATTTATTGAGCATTTACTACAGGCTAACTCTGTGATAGGTTCTAGCTACACAGAATTGAGCAAGACAATACAAATACTCATTTCTTGGATCTTATGGTCTGGTGGGACAGCCAGATATTAAACAATGAAATCTACACTCATATAATACAAAATATGGTGTGTGTTACTAAGGAAAATATCAGGATATAATGAAAAGGAATGATATTGCCCATGAGGTGCAGTAGGTATTATCTAGTGAGGGAATTAGAGGGTGATCATGCTTTGCAGATGAAGCAATATGTGAGGAAGTCCTGAGGTGGGAAAGAGCTTGGAGCAATGGAGTACATGACAGGCTAGAAGGCAGTGAGTAAAGGAATAGCCATAGTCTTTTCACTCAAGGAACCCAAAAGTTAATAGAGGATAGAGACATATTGGCAAAAACACTAATATGTATTGAATACACATTTTACATTTGCATATATTTATCATATGTAATGTAATAAATTAAGTAGGGAAAGAGTCAACACAGTATCTGAGAAGGAATAGTAGGGTTGAAAGTGCTTAAAGGATAAATAAGAGTCATTAGACAGACGGTACTGGGGCTATGAAAGGGAGACAGAAACAGACATACCATACCAGACAGAATGTCCAAAGGCCAGGGGCTCAATGTTGTGGTGTAAACGTAGCTGGCAGGAGCTCACCTGTGAGGAATGTGAGCCACCTGGGCACATTGATTACTATTCACAGAGAAGGGAATATCGTGTGAGTTGGACAGACCCCCTCAAAACATATCTTAGTTTACAGAAGCAGTCTGTCAGGAGCACAAGTCATGGACTTTGACTGTGAGTGAATCTTGCCTTCAAAACTGTAAATGAGCCTATTGAGTCAACAGGTGCTGCATTCTGGCTGTACTTCTTGCAAGACAGAATTGTTTGTTCTTTTGGCAGTCCAAGGTATATTCAATATTTTTCACTAACAGCACAATTCAAATGCGTCACTTCCTCTGCAGTCTTCTGTATTTATTGTCCATCTTTCACATGCATATGAGATGATTGAAAATACAATGGCTTGGGGCATTTTTTGCCCTTAATACTTTAAAGAGGTCTTTTACTGCAGATTTGCTCAGTGCAATACATGGCTTGATTCCTTAACTGCTGCTTCCATGTGCAGTGAGTGTGTGTCCAAGTAAAATGAAATCCCTAACAACTTTAATCTTTTCTCCTTTTGTTGTGATGTTGCTAGTTGAACCAATTGTGAGGATGTTTCTTTTCTTTATATTTAGATGTAATCCATCCTGAAGGCTATAGTCTTTGATTTCCATCAGTATTTGAACTCCTCTTCCATTTCAATAAAGTTGTGTCATCTACATACTGCAAATTGTTTCTTATTCATATAGTCCTGCTTCTCAGATTTTCTTAGAATCCAGATTGAATAAGTGTGGTGAAAGGATCCAACCCTGAGGCACATCTTTCCTGACTTTAAACCATGCAGTATTCCCTTTTTCAAATGCCTGCCTCTTGGTCTGTGTACAGGTACCTCATGAGCCCAACTAAGTATTCCGAAATTTCCATTCTCAATGTTATCATAATTCATTATTATCCATACAGTCAAATAGCTTTGCATGGTCAATAAATACAGTGCCTGAGGCATTTGACTGATAACCAGAAGGTTGGAGGTTCAAACCCATCAGCTGCTCCATGGAAGGAAGATGGGACAGTCCACTTCCATAAAGATTTACCACCTCAGAAACTGAAAGGAGGTTGCATGAGTTGGAATCCACTCAGTGGCAGTGAGTTTGGTTTGGTTTGGTTTTAAACATCTGTCTGGTATTCTTTGCTTTCAGCCAAGATCATCTGGCATCAGCGTTGATATCCCTCCTTCCACATACTCTTCTGAACCTGTCATGGATTCTGGAAGTTCCTTGTTGAAGTACTGCTACAACCATTTTTGAATTATTTTCAGGAAAATTTTACTTGTGTGTGATATTAATAATAAACTAAAAGAAAAAGAAAAAAAAAAAAAAACTTCCATGGAGTCGGATTCAATTCATAGCAACCCCTCCTTGGGTTTCCAAGGCAGTATCACTATGGAAGTAGATTGCCCAACCTTCCTTTTGAGGAGTGGCCGGTGGGTTTGAACTTCCAGCCTTCTGATTAGCAGTCAAATGCTTTAGGCATTATGCTACCAGAGCTCTTGATATACTGTTCTATAATTTCTGCATTTTGTTGGATCATCTTTCTTTGGAATGGGCACAGGTATGGATTTCTTCCAGCAGTTGGTCAGGTACCTGTCTTCCAAATTTCTTGGCATAAACAAGTGAGCACTCCCAATGTTACATCCTTTATGGAAATGTCTCAATTGGTATTCCATCAATTCCTGGAGCCTTGTTTTTTGCCAATTCCTGCAGTATAGTTTAGACTACTTGTGTCAAAACCATCGGCTCTTGGTCATATGCAACCCCTGAAATGGTTAAATGTTGACCAGTTCTTTTTTGGTACAGTGACTCTGTGTATTCTGTCCATTTTTGATGCTTCTTCCACCATTCAATATTTTGCCCAAAGAATCCTTCAATACTGTAATTCAAGACATGAATTTCTCTTTAGTTCTTTCAGCTTGAGGTATGCCAAATATGTTCTTCCCTTTTGATTTTCCAACTCCAGGTCTTTGCGTATTTCATTATATTTCATTATAATACTTTATTTCTTGAGCTACCTTTAAAAACTTTTTTCAGCTCTTTCAGGTCATTATTTCTTCCATTTGTTTAGCTACTCTCTATTCAAGAGCATTTTTCAGAGTCTCTTCTGACATCCATTTTTGTCTTTTCATTCTTACCTGTCTTCTTAATGGCCTTTTGCTTTCTTCATGTATGATGTCCTTGAAGTATTCCCACCACTTCTCTGGTCCTTAGTCATTGGTATTCAATGCATCAAACCTATTTTTCAGATGGTGTCTAAATTCAGGTGTGATTTACTCACGGTCATATTTTGACTATTGTCTGTCAGTTTGTTGTAGTATGTATGGTGGCTTGCACGTTGCTGTGATGCTGGAAGCTATGCCCCTGGTATTTCGATATCATCACAGTCACCCATAGTCGACAGGTTTCAATGGAGCTTCCAGAGTAATACAGACCAGGAAGAAGGACGTGGTCAAGTCCATTTCTGAAAAACTTGGCCACTGAAAACCTTATGAATAGCAAGGAAACATTGTCTGATATAATGCTGGAAGATGCAACACCAATGATCTATTCATTGCAAATAACTTTTTAAACAACATAAAGGTACCTATACATGTGGACCTGATGAGATGGAATGCACAGAAATCAAATGGACTACAGTCAAATGGTAGAAGAAACACTATATTACTTTTCAAATCTTTCTGGGGGTAAAAATGGCAATGGTGCATCTGCCATTTTAACCCATATAAAAGAAGTCAAACAAAAACAAAAGGGTTTTGTTAGTAGATTGCAAAGATCTTATCTAGAACATTTACTTTTTTAACAATTAAATATTGAACATTCACTTTCTTTAAGGTTTTGCCTCACATAATTTAATATCCTGATATTAATGATAAGATAAAGCTGTAGACAATGTCAGCTGAGTAAGTCTTTGTCAGGCAAATATTAGAAACCCAGGGGGGGTGGAAGCAAGTGGAGAAAAAGATGAAGGCCTCCATACCTCAGTTACAGTTTTCTGAACACTTTCATTTTTAAGCATTTTGTGTTTGTGAAGATTAATGACAGATAATTCTTGCTTTGAATGGACTATCTTTTATGTAATGGAGGGGTTGGGAGATAGGTTAAGACAGCAATAAGGAATATGTTGAGTGCTAGACCAGAATTTTGGACTGCAGAAAGTAGGAGATGGGAATTCAGATTTGACTAAACTGAATGAAGACAGCCTACAATGGGTAGAGGTCAAATCATCATCTCTGCTTTCCTTGATAATTGTTTTTATATATGTTGGGTAATAATAACACAAAGAGGAAAACACTTGGGGAAAATCAGCTCATACCTGTAAAGAAGAGATTTCTGAGGCTGAGAAAGTCAGGGAAGATTTCTTCAGTAAATTCATTTTGATCTGACCAGCATTTCTTAAATGGAGCTCTAGTGGCACAATGCCTAAGGCATTTGAATGTTAACCAGATGATTGGTGGTTCAAACCCACCAGCTGCTTCTCAGAAGGGGGCAAGCTACTTCCATAAAGATTTACTAACTTGGAAACCCAGTGGGGGTTGCCACAAGTCAGAACTGACTCGATGGCAGTGTTTTTTGTTTGTTTGTTTGTTGGCTATATGCCAAGCATGAAAGGAAAAATAGCTCCAATAACCTCACTTCATACCAGATTATAAACACCCTTTTCAGAGAAAGAACTACCTTATATTAATCTTCTCTTGCCTACAGTGGTCAGGGTGCCCCATCTGTGTTGAAGTAGTTTACACTCAGGAAATTTTAGCTAAATATATATTTCAAGCAGCTTTTTACACCTTGGTAAAAATCACAAACATATGCTCAGTAGTTGTTAAATTACTGCAAGTATTAGCCATTCGCCATTTCAATTGTCATCACATCTCTGATCTGGGATTCAGAGGAGACTTAGCTGTTCCCAAGGAATATATGGCAAGAGCCAGGGTTTGTCGTTGTAATCCTATTCTCTGCCTGGACTAGGGTAGATCTAGGCATGTGCCCAGATTCTGCCCAATGAGATGGAGAGAAAATCTGTTCAGGTAAGGGTGTTCTAGAATGGTTTCTGCTTTCATAAGAACTCAAGGGAAGAACAGCCTTTCTTTGGCTTCTGAATCCACACTGTGAGGAAAAGGTAGTTTGAGCTAACGTGTCCATCTGTTATACTTTGAGGAGAGCAGTCAATACAATGAGGATGGCAGAATAGAAACATGGAGAAACCCAATTACTACATCTCAAAGCCCTGAACCAACCAATCCTGAAATTTTCCTACCTCCAGCCTTTCACATGTGAAATGATACACTTTCCTTATTCTTTAAGTCATTTTTAGTTTGGTCATCTGTTACTTGCAGCCTACTGTAGTCCAAGAGAGCAGTGGCTTGAGTAAACAGGTGGTACTGTGCAAATAAAGACTCCTGCCTATGTGCAGAATTTCAGGGGACTCATTCAGTAAGTATTTCTTGAAAGCTTGTTTTTCTTCGAATATTGATAAATTGAGAGAGAATACATTTCCATTGAGGTTTGAACTCTAGCACAAATATGAAATTGACAGTAAAAAACAGCTGTCGCTTGGCCTAGTTTCCAAGTGAGCTTTTTATATGCATGAAGGGATTGCCTTTGTATCTCTGTTTTAACCAAAAGTGAAAATAGAAATGGCAAATGTGTGAATATCTAAATTGGACAATCATGCAAAACTTTCACACAGTATCATCATTTGGTGAAATACGCCATTCTGGGTAGCTTAATGGATGCTAATTATCTGGTGCTTTTTAAATTATTCAGCTTTCAAACTTATCAGTCCCTCCTCTTGTTTTTTTTGTTGTTGTTGTTGTTGTTGTTCTGTATATATTGCTAGGTCTAATGTAGAGACATATACTAGTTAGAAAATCATGCTTTTTTAATATACTGATTTATTTAGGGAGAATGTTAAATAGATGATTTGCTTAGGAGCACAGGTGCTTTAAATTGGCAGGAAGTTGTTTTTTCCTTTTTTTTTTTTTTTTAATGAACTGGATGCAAAGGCAATGCTGTCCTTGCTTTCTTTTCTTTGAGGTGCAAAAAGAGATGACTTGTTCTTCTTTTTGCCTCTGAAATTGACCTTTTTGACCTTTTCCTCAGCTTGACTAAATATGTAACTTTGTTCATACATGAGACTGCATTTCTTTCTCAAGCATTAGTAATGTAGCTCTAAGAAGAAAAGGGAGCCTTGTTTTAGCAGCTGGCTTCTCCTAGCATGATATCTGTAGTGATCTTAGAATAAGAGTAACTATAACTCAATTTAAAAGTTAGAATTTTATTGAGTGTCTTTCAGGATAAACGCTAGTAAGGTTTAGAAACAATTACTCATGGTTGATGAATTAGATAAAAATAGCTTAATAACAAAATCTGGAGCAACAGATACAACATAAATATCCTTGTAACTTTCAGATGCTATGAATAGAACATTTTATCTATTCTTTTCCTTTGCAAAGTAATAGGATCAGAAGAACCTAAAAGTTGCTTTACTCTACCTACTAGCATCATATTTTCTTGTGAAAAAAAGAATTTATTACACTATCCAAATGCAACTCCTTATTCCCACCATACTCTCTCAGATCTCAGTAAATCCAGATTGAGTGATGGATGGAGTGTGTTTTGTCCCAGAAAATAGCTTTTTTTTTTTTTTTTTCTGTTAGTCATGGAAGAGATCTGATTAATATTAATACATGGATTTCTGTAGAAGCCAGATAGATGATGGCATATCATCATTCATTCTTTTTGAAACCTATCAATGGGCCTCTGAAGGTGCCTATTAGGATTCACAAATAGGTTTCTTTTAACAGCAATCACATTTTTCTCACTTTCATTGAACAGTACATTGCATTAATATGTATTGTGCTTTACAAAAGCCCAGACCTATTGTTTCTAACTTATCTGAAAAAAATAATTCCAGACTGAAAAAAAGATAAAGCAAATTGGGCATGTATTAACACATTTCAGACGTCAAGGGCATTTGCCAACATTTTGAATAATTACTAAAGAATTATTTAAACACTAGCATTGAGTTGATTCTGACTTATGGTAACGCCATGTGTGTCAGGGTAGAACTGTTGCTCCGTAAGATTTTCAATGGCTAATTTTTTAGGAGATCACCAGGACTTTCTTCCACGGAGCCCTCAGGGTAGATTTGAACCAGCAATCTATTAGTTAGCAGCAGTGCTCATTGACCATTGGTACTACCCAGGGACTCCTCACAGACATGGGTGTATAAACAACAAATAATAGCTGTGTGGTTCTTGTTTTAGTTCTCAGTTGTTTTCTGTTAGGAATTGGTGAGCCCTTTAGTCTAATGTGACTAAGAAAATTGTTTTTATCTTGTCCATATAGGTCTAGTTTTTCATCATGAAGAAATTTCATTTTCATCTTCTCTGTTCCACAGTGTTCAACCCTACACTGACTTTGTTGGGTTTGATCATGTCCTCCTGAAACTCCCTTGTAAAATAATTTCAGAAAATTATTCTCTATGAATAGCTCAAGTTCATACTTTCAATACATAGTCTTCCTAGACAATGTTCAAGGAGCTTTGGTGGTGCAGTGCCTAAGGCAATTGACTGCTAACCAGAAGGTTGTGGTTCAAACCTATCAGCCACTCCAGGGAAGGAAGATGGGGCAAGCTACTTCCATAACGATTTACTGCCTTGGAAACCCAATGAAAGTCACTATGAGTCAGAATCAACTTGATAGCACTGAGCTTCTGTTTTGATACAATGTTTATAACAATGTTGATTTGCCTATAAATAAATGTTCTCTAGAAAAAAAAAATCTAAATATAGTTATTCCTGAGTATGACTTTTTTCCTGTTTTACCTGTTATCTATCTATATCCCTGAGTTAGGTTGGGAGTGGGAATGAATTTTTGATATTGTTGTTGTTATTGTGGTTGTTTTGTTTTCTAGATGTTAGTTTGATTAGAAAGATCTTCCATTTAAAAGCCTTTGATTCTGAAATACTTTCTGTGATACCATTGAATATTTTCCTTCTCCATCTTTTAGAGTTTTTAATTTTACTATGCATTTTTTTAACATCAGTTCATGTAATCTATAATATCACAACACCAAAAGACTATAATAGAAGAAAATAGAATGATAAATTCTCTAATAGTGATCAAATATTGTGTGACTATTGGAGGCCAATTTTTATTTACTGATTTTTATTTATTTATTTAATTTTTTAAAAACTAGACTGAAAATCATTTTAAGAGGATAAAATCATTTATGTTTTAGTTTAATTTTACAACCACATCTGCAATCTACCTGTAAAACACATGCTATTTTGAAGGAAAGAGTATAAATGTTCACTGATGTACAATTATGAAACACATCCTTGTGCATTAAGAAAAGTCCCATGAGAAGAAATAATTATCAATGTAGTAATTTGGGCATTGCTACAGTACTGATGACTATTTCTGCAATTGTTTAAAAGGACCTTAAGCATTTTCTCTTTTCCTTGTGTTATAGACTCAGATTCTTAGAGAACAGTAACTTTGTGGGGTTGGAACTATCAAGTGATTACTCTCTCCAAAAACTCTGTCCCTAAATTGTTGCTGTGAGGAAGGTTGGTTGTAAAACATTAACACCTTGATATGTGCCCAAAGGAACTATATTAAAATATCTATATATAGATATAGATAGATATAGATATATAGATACAGATGTAGACTTGTGGATGGTAAACAAGTAACTCTCCTCCCCAAGTCTTCCTAAACAAAAAGGTTTTGCATCTGGTAGCATAGTGCCTAAGACACTTGACTGCTAACCAGAAGGCTGGCGGCTCAAACCCACCAGCTACTCCTCGGAGGGAAGGTTGAGCAGTCTACTTCTGTAGTAATACCACCTCAGAAACCGAAGGAGGGGTCACTATGAGTTGGGTCTGACTCAACGGTACATAATAACAACAACAAACAACTGAGTTCTCAGAAAAAAATCTGCTAGAGAATTCTAAATAACTGCCTGATGTTTAATCAGCTTTGTTCTTGAGTTGGTTAAAATCAGACCATAGAGGAACATAGTGGATTGTTGGTTTTAGAAGCTCTGTAGAGACAATAAGGAGCTCTGGTGGTGTAGCGGTCAAAGTGTTCGGCTGCTAACCAAAAGGTCAGCAGTTTGATCCCATCCACCACTCCACAGAGAAAGGTGAGGCAACTTGTTTCCATAAAAATATACAGCCTTGGAAATTCTATGAGGGCAGTTCTACTCTGGCTTATAGGGTCACTATGAGTCAGAATTATCTCTGTAATATTGGGGTTTTTTTTTGTTTGTTTGTTTCGTTTTTAATATAGAGACTGTGGAGTTCCTGGGTGCTACAAATGATTAACATACTTGGCTGCTAATCGAAAGGTAGAGATTTGAGTCCACCCAGAAATACCACAGAAGAAAGGCACAGGATTTACTTCCAAAAACCAGTGTCCTATGGGACCCAATCCTACTCTGACAAACGTGGAATTGTCACAAGTCAGTCTACTCAACAGCAGTTGGCTATATGACGTCTTAGAAGACTGATCCACTCTAGGAATATGTGTCAGATGCCAACCAAAAATTCTTTCAGTGGAGATTATTCCATTTAACAATCCCAGGAGGAATTCAGGTCATTGATTGCAGGTTTCAATTCTTTAGGAAACACAGAGGGTCAAACTGTTGAAAAAGCTTTCATACTGATGTTTAAACTACTATGGTTAACAAAAGTCTAATATTTAGCTTTTGCATTTCACATAGTGAAAATCTCACCCTGTATTTAGTACATTAGGAGATAATCTATGGGAAATTATCTAATTAAATTAAATTTAATCCCAATTATGTATTTTATGGTCTGTTCTATAGATTGACCTATTCATTTTTAAATTAAGATTCCACTCCCTCTTCTTTTTTATATTTTCCATCACTCTGTTTTTTTATTTTTCCCTAACTCTTCAAGAATATATTGCACCATGTCTCGCCAATTAGGATAATATTTTACATTGTAGAATACTTTTCTATACTATGTTATAATTTGTTGAGGGAGAGGGCAGAGATTATTTAAAGTAGTTTAATACATGACACATTAGTAAAAGCACAGACATAAATTTTTATTAATCTTGCTGAGATTATTAGTCTAAAGTAGATGTTTGTATAGGATGAGACCTTGACTATATCCCACCTGAATTTAGAGACTATCTCAAGTATAGATTTGATGCATTGAACACTAGTGACTGAAGACCACACAATTTGTAGGATGACATCAGGACATCATAATGAAGAAAGCAAAGGACCATTAAAAAGACAGGAAAGAAAGAAAAGGCCAATGTGGATCTCAAAAGAGATTCTGAAACTTGCTTCTGAACATAAAGTAGCTAAAGCAAATCCAAGAAATGATGAAGTAAAGACCTGAACAGAAGATTTCAATGGGCAGATTGACAATACAGAGTTAATTATAATGAAAGGTGCAAAGATCTAGAGTCAAAAAACCAAAAAAGAAGAATATCCTTGGCATTTCTCAAGCTGAAAGAATGAAAGAAAAAAAAAAAATTCAAGTTTAAAAGATTCTGTGGGCAAAATACTGATGGCACAGGAAACATCAAGGGAAGAACAACAGTTGTTGTACCAAAAAGAATTAGGCAGCATTCAACCATTTCGGGAATGAGTATATAATCAAGAACCAATGGTATTGAAGGAAGAAGTACAAGCTGCACTGAACACACTGACAAAAAAAAAAAACAAGGCTCCAGGAATTAACTTAACACAATACCAATTGAGATGTTTATAACAAATGGATGCAACACTGGAAGCACTTACTCATCTATGCCAAGAAATTTAGAAGATAGCTACCTAGCTAACGGGTGGGACGAGATCCATATTTGTTCCCATTCCAGAGAAATATTACCCAGCTGGCTCAGAAGAGGACGTGGAACAAGGATATCTACTGATTTCAGATGGATTTTGGTTGAAAGCAGAGAGGTATTTACCTACATTTTATTGGCAATACAAAGGCATTTGACCTGGTGGATCATCACAATTATGGATAACATTGAGAAGAATAGGAATTCCAGAACACGTAATTGTCCTCATGAGAAACTAGAACATAGACCAAGAGGCACCAAGCAGCAGTCATTCAAACAGAATAAAGGGATGCTGCATGGTTTAAAATCAAGAAAGGTATGTCAGGGTTGCATCCTTTCACCATACTTACTCAGTTTGTATGATGAGCACCACAGCCTATTTCTAGTTTCTGTTTCCCAAACTATATTTAGTGGGCTGGATGATATGGCATTTAACATTCTTCTAGGGCCCAAAATGACATGATACCTCAAGAATTTTCTTTCAGTGTGACAGAACTGTCAATGAGAATGACCTCATTAGAGGTGAGAATGGCAAGAATTTATGTCAGGTACTTTGGACTTGTTATTCATGGAAGAATCAGTCCCTGGAGAAGGACATCATGTTTGGCAGAGTAGAAGGACAATGAAAAAGAGGAAGACCCTCAATGAGATGGATTGACACAGTGGCTGCAACCATGGGTTCAAACAAAGCAATGATTGTGAGGATTGTGAATAACCAGGCATTGTTTTGTTCTGTTGTACATAGGGCCGCTCTGAGTCAGAACCTACTCATTGGCACCTACACAACATAGGAGAGAAGCTGTGGGATCTAATCATATTTCATATATTGCACAACAACAACAACAATATCTGAGAGCAGGGCCAGCTATTAAAACAAATCGTCCTACTTTCTCTTCCAGCATTTTTCTTCTTTTCTTCCTTGGTCATAACTTTTTAAAGTATAGTAGGAGACATTGGTTGTTCAGTGGTAGAATTCCTGCCTTCTATGCAGGAGATTGACGTTCAATTCCTGACAAATGCACCTCATCACAGCCATCACCTGTCTGTCATTGGAACCTTGTATGTTGCTGTGATATTGAACAAGTTTCACCAGAATTTCCAGACTGAGGCGGACTAGGAAGAAAGGCCTATCTATTTATGTCCAAACATCACCAATAAAAACCCTAAGGATTACAGCAGTCCGATCAAGGAATCATGGGAGTGGTGCAGAACCAGGCCATATTTAGTCCCATTGTGCCTGGAGTCACCATGAGTGGTTACAGAACCGATAACAGTTAAGAACAACAACAACACAGCCTGACAATGATGACATGCTAGCTTATCTGATGGAAAAGGGACAGAAGCAGAGGTGGTCATTTCAGAATCAATGTCCATACCTTAAGGCACACAGGATCATTTCAAAGGAATGCTCCAAAAAGTCATCCTTAATGTTCGTACCACATGTGTTCTTTCACGTGTCAAACCCATGTCTATAGTGAAATTTAATATCTTAGAAATAAATATTTGGAATATGTTCCAACTTTATTTCTGATTAAGCTGCCTTTTATTTGCTATCTTACTTCAAAAGACTATTCAGTTGTTAAGAATTCCACAGATACATTATTTGCAGTAATTATTTATCCACAAATTTATTTAAGAGATATATTTTGAATGTCTCCATATGCTTAGACTGGCAAGGTACTGGAGTTGCATTAGCAAACAAGATACAGTCCTTTACTACAAGGAATGTAATATTCAGCAATATTATTTCTTTTTCATTTCATATGTAAGTTTCAAAAAAAAAAAAAAAAAGAAATTATAAAGCACCTTTGAGTAGCTTCATTCAGTTTTTAGCTTTCTTGCCTAGCCAGGCTCAGAGAAGAACCTCTACTTACCTTCAAAGAGAGTAAGAAATATAACACATTATTTCTATATTTAAAGCTTATTTTAATTCCTCCATAATGTATTCAGTACAAATTGTTATGCTAAGTGGCTAGTTATGTGCCTGGAATATATTTCCACTTGAAAATAAATAAGAATTTTCCTAAACAAATTAGTTGAACAACTTGTTAAAATCATCTGTTTGCACTTTCATTTGACATGACAATATACAACTGTATGTAATATCATTTTTAGATGGAAAAGTATCTATTTATCCCACTGAAGATTTTAGATTTCAGATTCTATTGTCCTGGCATTACCTCATTCTTGCCTTGTCATTCTTTTGGACATTTCTGTCCCATTGAACGAAAATTATTGAGGAATCATGTCATTTTGGAACCTACAGGAATGTTAAATGCCATATCATCCAGACCACTAAATATAGTTTAGAAAACAGAAACCAGAAATATGCCATGGTGTGTATAATATTGGTGTTTCTGGGGGTGAGGGAAAATTGATGGGTGATGCAAAGGGTTACATCCTTGACTGCTAATCAAAAAGTTGGCAGTTTGAACCTACCCAGAGGCTCCGCTCCTTGGAAGACAGACCTGGCATTCTTCTAAAAGGTCACAGCCTTGAAAACCCTATGGAGCAGTTCTAATCTACACACGAGGTCACCATGAATCAGAATCAACTCAATGGCATCAAAATACCACCCGTCCGTCAGTTTGCCATACTGTGATGGCTCACATGTTACTGTAAGGCTGGAATCTATGCTGTTAGTACTTCAAATACCTGTAGGGTCATCCTCGGAGCTCTGGTAGCATAATGCCTAAGGCATTTGACTACTAACCAGAAGGCTGGTGGTTCAAACCCACCAGCACTCCGTGGAAGGAAGGTTGGGCAATCTACTTCCATAGTGATACTACCTCAGAAACCCAAGGAGGGGTCCATCCATGGTGAACAAGTTTCATTGGAGCTTGGTGATCTACAAATCAGCCAATAAAAATCTTATAGATCATGACATATTGTCTTAAGTAGTGCTTGAAGAGCCCCCCAGGTTAGAAGGCACAGAAAATACACAGTTGCTGCAAACATGAATTGCAGCATACTGAGAATCATGACAATGGCACAGGACCAAACAATATTTTGTTCTCTTGTACATGAGGTTGCCATGAGTTAGAACTGATTCAACTGCAACTAACAATAAGTAACAACCAGAACACAATAGAACAAAATCCAAGACTTAGTACTTACATAACTGGTCTTTCATTCTTTTGACTTGAGAATGATCACTTTAACTTCTCTGCATTGGTTGTGCTTCCTTTTAAAACAAAAAAAAAATTAAATTCAAAAATTGAAGGAAAATAATGATATTTACTGCTACTTTTTCATGAACTTACTCTTATGATGTATAGAAAATTGATGCTTATCAGCTGTAATGCATCCTGCAAATATAAAGTGGTCTTAGTGTCATTGCTTGCAGAAGTAGAACTGTGTGGCTACAAATCATTTAACTGAATTCTGGGCAAACATATGATGGTAGAACAGCCACTTACCACGGAAATTTTGGAATAAAACTCTTAGCCAGTTGGAAATTCCTTTTTTTCTTTCTTTATCTTTTTTTTTTTAATTGTGAGTTGACTGAAAGTTTACAGAGCAAATTCACTTTCCATACAGCAGTTCACACACACATTGTCTCATGACATTGACTATAATTTACCCCTACACAACAGCTCCCCTCCCACTGCCTCTCAATAGTTACCTCTTCCCGGTGTCCATCCATCCATGCACTCTTGCCCCCTGAGCTGTCTCCCTGTGCACAAACAGCCCTTCTTTCTCCCATGCTTGTTCTCTGCAAGGAGTGTATCTATATCCAGTAAATGTTCAACTCATATGCCTGTCTTTTGTTTGGCTGGAAGCCACAGGTGTGGCTTCAAGACCTGAAAGACAGCTAGGGACCATAGTCTCAGTGGTTGCACCAGGCTCTATCAGACCAGCAAAATTGGTCCCCCTTTTTTTTTTCCAATTTGAGTTCTCTTCCACATTGTCTTCCCACTCTATCCAGGATCTCCTACATAGATCCCACTCTGAGTGGTTGACAGTGGTAGCCGGGCACCATCTAGTTCTTCTGTTCTCATAGTTGTATAGGCTGAGGATCCCATGGTGTACCAGTCGTGAGGACTAATTGTTTCCATGAATCTTTGGTTTTCTTCATTCTTCTTTGTTCTGGATGAGGAGAGACCCATCATTGCATCTAGA
>NW_006921734.1:5224713-5225971 GCF_000298275.1 Orycteropus afer afer
TCATGGTTCTCACTTCTTTAGGATATATATCTAGTAATGGAATGGCTGGGTCAAATGGTATGTCTGTTTCCAACTTTTTAAGGAATCACCATACTGCTTTCCACAGTGGTTGTACCATTTGACGGTCCCACCAGCAGTGTATGAGAGTTCCAATCTCTCTGCATCCTTGACAACATTTGTTATTTTCTGTCTTGTTGAACCTTGCTGCTACTGCTGGGGCAAGATGGTATCTCATTGTTGTTTTGATTTGCATCTCTCTAATAGATGGGGCAATGTACTTCCATAGTGATACTGCCTCGGAAATCCAAGGAGGGGTCACTATGAGTCGGGTCCGACTCGAGAGCACATAACAACAACAACAACAATAGCTAATGATTCTTTGTATGTTTGTAGGCCGCCTGAATATCTGCCTTGGTGAAGTGGCTATTCATGTCTTCTGACCATTTTTTAATTGGAATTGGATTATTTTCTTTTTGTTATTGAGGTGTTAGAGTTTTCTATAAATTCTAGAGATAACACCCTTGTCAGATATGTCATTGCTGAATATTTTTTCCCAATCTGTAGGTTCTCTTTTGACTCTTTTGCAGAAGTCTTTGGAAGCACATAAAAATTTAATTTTTAGAAGGTCCATTCATATAGTTGATCTTCTGCTGTTTGTGCATTTTTGGGTTATGCTTGATAGTCTATTTATGCCATATATTAGGGACCCTACATTTGCCCCTAGTTTTTCCCTGAGTAACTATATAGTTTTAGGTTTCACATTTAAGTCTTTGATCCATCTGGAGTTCATTTTTGTGTATGGTGTGAGGTACAGATCTTGTTTCATTTTTCTGGAAATGATATCCAGTTTTGCCAGCACCATACTAAACAAACTTTCTCTTCTCCATTTAATGGATTTTGGCCCTTTATCAAAGATCAGCTGACCATAGGTCAATGGATCTATTTCTCTCTTCTCAATTCTATGCTATTGGTCTGTGTGATTGTCATTGTACCAGTACCAGGCAGTTTTGACTACTGTGGCTATATAGTAGGTTTTGAGATCCGGCAGTGTGAGACCTCCTACTTTGTTATTCTTCTTCAATACTGCTTTCCTTATCTAAGGTCTCTTTCTTTTCCATATGAAGTTAGTGATTGGTTTTTCCATATCCTTAAAAAATGTTGATGGGATCTGGATTGGGATTGCATTGAATGTACAGATTGCTTTGGGTAGAAGTGACATTTTCACAATCTTCCTATCCCCGAGCATGGGATGTTCTTC
>NW_006921734.1:5226638-5228558 GCF_000298275.1 Orycteropus afer afer
TACTTTCTTTGTTTCTTTCCTTCTTTTTTTTATCAAATGATTTTGAGTTTTGTTCCACACTATTCTCCCACTCTTTCTAGGGTCTCCTACATAGATCCCCCTCTGAGTGGTTGACAGTGGTAGTGGGGCACCATCTAGTTTTTCTATCATACTCATATGGGCTGAGGATTGCATGTTGTAGCAATCACTTGGACTAAATGTTTCCATGAATCTTTGTTTTTTCATTCTTCTTTGCTCTGGATGAGGAGAGGCCCATCATTGCATCTAGATGGCTACTTGTAAGCTTTTAAGATCCCAGTTGCTACTCACCAAAGTAGGATGTGGAACAATGTTTTGTGTGGTATGTTATGCCAATTGAGCTTGATGTCCCCTGTGACTGTATTCCCAAGCCCACAGAAACTACTTGCTCCCTCTAGGTAGAAGTGTCTACAACCTTTTCCCTTGTCAGGTCTACTATATACCTGGGAATTCTTACAGAACATTCCAATACACTTGTAGAAACATTGTCTGCCAACCCTATACATGGTCTTGGGTGCACTCCCCTCTGCATGGACATGCCTAATAGTTCAGCCTCTCCACCCATCTATCCACCCATATAACCATGTTTGCCTTCACTGACAACACAGTAAAATTCTGAATTTCTTGAAAATGACTTTCCTTTGTTTTTGGCATATAAATGCAGAATATGGAGTTTGTGACTATCAGTCATGCTGCTGGTTCCTGGCTGTTTCATGTGGACATTGGGGCTGATGGGTATAATTGTACTGTTTGCCTAAATTCCACATGAGGTGACAGGTTCTGCACTTATGTCATTGTTTGCACCTATCTCTGATCAAATATTTTAATACTTACCCCAATAGCTCAGTATTTGCCCTTTGTATCTTATGTTGTCACAGAAAATAAGATCTGAGAAGAAAGTGATCACTATTACTTGTAACTTCATTTCCCCTGAAGTATTCCTGTATGTGAGGATGAATGACTGGATGTTGTTGTTAGGTGCTATGTAGTTGATTCCAACTGACAGTGATCCCATGTGACAGAGTATAACTGCCCCATAAGATTTTCAAGGCTGTATGCTTTACAGGAGCAGATCACTAGGTCTTTCTCTCCCAGAGCTGCTGGGTGGGTTCCAACAACCATCCTTTTAGTTTACAACCTAGCAGTTAACCATTGCTCCTCCAGTGTTTCTTGAATGACTTAATGCATTCAGAGTTGACTTTTTCCATGAGTTAGGAAAGCTAGGTAAGAGATGAAAATCAACTGCTTAGTGTGGAGGTTGGTAGCTTCTTACCTGAGGTCACTTGTACCAGAGATGATCCTTTCAAGAAGGTTCTAAGATCAAAGGAAGGAAAGAGAGCCCAACATGGATAATTAAGGGGGCCAGGAGGAAAACTAGACATGAAACACAGAAATAAAGAAGGTGGTGGAACCAAAGAAGTTGAGAATAAGAAGCACATAGTGGAAACTGTCAGTGGTCTGTGATACTCAAACTTTAGGATACATCTTAGTCACCAGGAGGACTTCTCAAGATAATAGTGTTGGGCCTAATCACCAGAATTTCAGTAGACCTTGGGTGGATCCAAAGAATTTCCATTTATATCAAGAACCCAGGTGCTGCTGATGCTGCTGGTCCAAGGAACCACTGGTCTAGATGAATTCCAGAGATTATTAAAAGCACCCTAGTGACTTTTCAAGGGCTCTTTGGATGGGTGAGCTAAGTCTGTTTAAAGGGTGTGATAGTTGAAGATGTGTCAACTTGGCTGGACTCCAGTTGTGAGTGGTGGTTCCCATGATGGATCACATGACTGAGTTCTGAGCGGCCAGTCTGCCCAAGGGGAGTTTCCCCAGGGGTGTGGCCTACCTGCAATGCTATCCCAAGGACAAGCTGGAAGAACGGCATTCCGGACTATATACTTCCTG
>NW_006921734.1:5228873-5229707 GCF_000298275.1 Orycteropus afer afer
CTCTCTCTCTCTCTCTCTCTTTCTCTCTCTATAAATATATATATATACACTTTGCTGGTTTTTGTGTTTCTCTAGAGAACCCAATCCAACACAAAGGGCTAAAGATGGAACGGAAAAAGATAATATTTTAGTTTGTTTTTAAAATGTTAATTTGCCCTCTTTTTTGTTTAAGTCAAAGACACGTATCTCAGAGCTTATGATTTCATGAACCTTCTTCCATATTAAAATGTAAAGTAAAAATGTACTTTCTTCCCATATAGACATATGTAGAAATTATTCCCTGTCTATGAGAGCTAATTTCTTGCCTATTTGTGTTATGCTACTTCTATACCACAGCAGCTAGGAGAGTGTTCCAGTTAAGAACGTGTGCTCTGGAGGTAGACTGCTTATGCTCAAACCTTGACTCTCCCACTAGTTTTGGCCCCCGAGGTCGTGAGTCCTTAAACTCCCTTAGCTTCCTATGTAAGGTGGGGATAATATCAACCGCATATGGTGACTATAAGAATTAGATGAGAGTTCCTGCAAGATGGCAGACTAGACAGAAGTACTACACAGACCCTCTTCAACAAAGAAAAGGGAAACCAATTGACACAGACACAGAAGATAATCTTGGACCCCTGAGCTTGAAGGGAAGGATACAGAAGTAGACTAAACCCCAACTAGCAGAAGAATTTGTGTGAAAATACAAAAAAAGGAGACATACGGAGCTGCAGTCTGGCAGGGACCTGAGCACCCCTGATGGCACAAACAGCTTGGACATTCCCAAGTCGTGCAACCCCAAAGACACTCATGACCTGCAAGACGGAAAAGGCTAACAATAAAAAAACCACCGAG
>NW_006921734.1:5235042-5239892 GCF_000298275.1 Orycteropus afer afer
CAAAGTATATGTGAACTGCTGTATAGAAAGTGAATTTACTCTGTAAATCTTCACCCAAATCGCAATTAAAAAAAAAAAAAAAGAATTAGATGAAATAGTGCATTTAAACCTCTTATCAGAGTCCCTGGTACATAGTGATTGCTCCATAAATATTAGCTATTTTTGCAACACTAAAGTAAATATCTTTGTACAGGAATGTGACTTTGTATATCATACTTTGGTAGTTATCTCAGGTTTACCCTGATAGGTCATTCTCAGTATTTACAATTCATTATAACTTTTCTGCTAAGAATAGCATTGAGTTGGCAGAAGTTATAAATTATATCTAAACAATATGATTCAAAAGTTATTGTGGACCCTAGATAGCAAAGAATGTGAAATTGCCTCTTGGGAATTTCAGGATAAGAACAAAAAGCAGGTGGTATAGCACAGTGGTTAAGAGCATCACCTCTAGAACCGAAGAGTCTGGGTTTATATTTTGACACCATCCTTCACTAGCTCTGTAACCTGGAGCAAGTTACTTGCCTTCTTTGTGCCTCAAAATCGTCATCTGTCAAATGGTGATAATATCTGTCTCATCAAGTTATTATGAATATATATGATCACACCTCACACATATACACAATCATATATCTATAAATTACCAATGTAGTGTAACATGCAAAGTGCTTAGTACATTGCTTGGCACAAAATAAATGCTAGATGTTTTCTGTTCTCCATATGTATTCTTTGTATATGTATATTTTGTTAATATTTTGTTTTTAAGGCAAAATCAATCAGAAAATATGTCAGTGATCTTTTTTACCTCTAGTTCAATACAGTGCAACATAGGTCTGTCAAATTTATAAAATTGAAAACAAATTTTGTCTTACTCAAACTACATAAAAAAGAAGGCTTCTCCCTTCAAGCCTGACACAGCCTTCATAAAAGTATAATTGGCATTTCACTTATAACCTGTGTTATTACCTTTAAGACATTCTAGCCATTAATGATGGTCTATGTAGAAAACAAGAGGCTCTTTCTTACTTGTAAAAATCTCTGAAAGTACACTTTTAAAGGATGTCATTGACTTTATTATTGCTAAATTCTCCTGACTACTGTCCCCTGGTCTTCCACATCTGACGTTATTCACTACTCTCTCTTTGAAATAATCTTCTGGGATGGTCCAACCTAAATATGGCACTACTCCGGGTCCCCTGCTTCCCTCTACCATAACTTCTCTGATTCCATGGGCACCCTACTTGTGCATGTTTGCCAGCACCCAACCCTTGGCCTCTGTATAGTGTCCTAAGTCTGAAGTAATAAAATACTTAAGCAGTTGTAAACAGCAGAAATATATTGTCTCACAGTTCTGGAAGTTAGTGGTCTGGATTCAGGATGCTTAACTCAGGATGCTCTGTCTGAAGGTTCTAAAAGATTCTTGCTTATTTCTCTTTTTTTCTTACTTCTGCTTCTGGTAGCTCCAGCATTCCTTGGCTTACAACTGTAGCATAACTCTGTTTCCACATACTTTCTTACCTCTGTCACTCTGTGTCTCTTCTCCTCTTTTAGAATCCACCCTACTCCAGTATGTCTTCATATGAACTTAATTGATAACCTTTGTGAAGACCCTATTTCCAAACAAGGTCATGTTCACAGATATCAAGGATTAAGACTTCAACATACTTTTGTGGGAGCACAGTTCAATCCATAACAGCCTCCATCCTCAGGACACTCTTCCTTAGAGTGCTCAGGGATTCCCAAAGCTTCCTCTTCCCTCTCTAAACTAATTCTAACCCCAGGCAGGTTCTAGACTGTCAGGTCAGGTCTAGGCTCTATCACTAAAAGCCTGTTAAAGACTGTCACTTGAATTCCTCATCACTATATCAAATAAAAGCTGAACATCTGTCCAAAAAATCCCTCCAGTTCCCCTGTGTAATATTATCACACTTGACCCAGTCCTTAGACTTAGCATGTTGCTGTTACCTCTAACTCATCCCTTTGAATTCCTTTCTTAGCTAAAAGTTCCTTTTGATTTTTTTTTTTTTTTTTTTTTTTCCCCCATCATGCAGACGCACTGCTACCTGCCCTTTTAGGTCAGAACCATATCACTCTTGCAAATGCCTTCTAGGAGACAGGCCACTGAGGTGTTCTTCCTCCAGCTCACCTTCCATAGTGCCAACAAGTCCATCCTCTCTTCAATGAGCCACTTAACATTTTCTAGGGCCTTCCTGTTTCCACTCATATCAAATGAGTGCCAATTTTCAAATATCATCTGCCTAACTTCTACCTGACTTTCTAATATTTCTGTAGTTTCCCATGAAAACCTCTAACTTTATGCGTTAGGTATCTAGTGCTATCATAAAACAAATACAAGTGGGTGGCTGTAACAAACAGAAATTTATTTTTCACAGTTTAATAGCTTAGAAGTCTGAATTCAGGTAGCTGGCTGTAGGGGAAGGCTTTCTCTTGTCTGTCAGCTCTGGGAGAAGGTCCTTATTTCTTGGCTTCTTGGTGGCATAGCATCTATCTTCATGTGGCATGGCATATGTGGCATCTGTCTTCTCCCATCTCCACTTGCTCCTCTGTCCTAATCTGCTCATTTTATATCTCAAAGGTGATTGGTTTAAAACACACCCTACTAATAGGGCCTCTTTAACATAACAAAGAAAATCATTTCCCAAATAGGATTATAGCCACAGGTATAAGAATTAGGAAGGAGCTTTTGTAGCTTAGTGAGTAAGACATTTTGTTACTAACCAGAAGGTCAGCAGTTCAAATCCACCAGCTGCTCCATAGGAGGAAGATGAGGCAATCTATTTCTGTAAAGAATTGCAGCCTTGGAAACCCAGTAGAAGTTGACTGTGAGTCAGAATCAACTCAACAGTGGGTGGGATGAGGATTAGGATTTACAGCACACATTTTGGGAGGACACAATTCCATCTGTAACACCTCCACATGTTCCACTTGGTCCTTTTGGATTCTGCTCTGGGCAAGCCTCATATCGTATCATGATCCCATGAAAACCTTGTATTTGCTACGTTAGCCCTTATAGCTCACCCTGCCTCTGATCAACCACTGCATTTATGCTTGGTACTTAATGTACATTCTTGCTTTGTTTACATTTGTACCCTTTGCACAAAGACAAGAACAATTCTTTAAACATTTTAAAATTATATCTGACCCTACGGTACCATCTGTTGCTGTTCTTGTTGTTAGGTGCTGTTGAGTTGACTCTGACTTATAGCAATGCTATTTGTACAACAGAATGAAACATTGCCCAGTCATGCACCATCTTCACAATTCTTATTATACTTGAGCTCATCATTTAGCCACTGTATCTGTCCATCTTGTTGTGAGTCTTCCCCTTTTTTCACTGAGACCTCCACTATACCAAGCATGATATCCTTCTCCAGGGAATGGTCCTTTCTGACAACATGACTGTGATAGTTAAGTTATGTGTCAACTTGGCTGGGCCTATTTTGAGTGGCTGGTCTGCTGGATGTAGTTATTCCCCATGACGAGACTGATAATCAACTCCATGGTGGAATCTACTGGAGCAGTTGAGTAGCTGTCTTAGGGATGTGGTCTTCTTCCAGTGTATAAGAAGAAGCATTGAGAAAGGTTTCTGCAGCCTTTTTGGCATGCTTGGACCCTGCATGTAGCCAAGTCTTCATTCAGCAGCTTGCCCTGTTGTCAGGATTATTTCTGGACTTGAACTAGTGACCGTCCATGTAGTGTGACAATCTTGGAACTATGCCATTTTGCTTGGTGACATCGGGGTTGCTATCCTCAGCAGCCAGCAGCTGTGTGAGTGAATAGATGCCTCCAGCTCCAATGAGCCAGGGGCAAGAGGTACAGCTGAAGCCCAAGGTCAAGGGGCCTTCATCCAGTGCCTAAAGAAGGGACTTTGAACTCAGACTTCTAGCCTCCTAAATTGTAAGAGAATAAATCCTTGTTTGTTAAAGTCACACATTTGTGGTATTTTCTGTTAGAGCAACCCTAGAGGTAACCAAAATAATGGCCAAAATAGGTAAGATGAAATTTGGCCATTCTCACTTCCAAGGAGCATTCTGGCTGTACTTCCTCCAGGACTGGTTTGTTCATTCTTCCGGCAGTCCATGGTACTTTCAATATTCTTCGCCAACACCACAACTCAAAAGCATCAACTCTTCTTTGGTCTTCTTTATTCATTGTCCAGCTTTCACATGCATATGAAGCGATTAAAAGTACCATGGCTTGGGTTAAGTGCACCTTAGTCTTCAAAGTGACATTTTTGTTCTTTAACACTTTAAAGAGGTTTTTTGCAGCAGACTTTCCTAGTGCCATATGACATCTGATTTCTTGACTGCTGCTTCCATAGATTTTGATTGTGGATTTCAAGTAAAATGAAATCTTTGACAACTACAACCTTTTCTCTACTTATCGTAATACCATCTAAAACAGTAAACAATGAAATACATAAAACCACTGTATATTAACTTTGAAAAAGACCAATGAGGAAATTTGCAACCCTACTTTGTAAGTGCCTGGTGGGACTCCTCGGGAGGAAGATGGGGCAATCTACTTCCGTAGTGATACTGCCTCAGAAACCCAAGGAAGGGTCTCTATGAGTCGGGTCCGACTCGACGGCACATAACAACAACAACAACAACTTTGTAAGTGAGGAACCTAAATACCTGAGATGCATATTTTTAATTTTAGTAATTTTATATTTTTGGTTACCTATTTTTTTATGGCAGATAGTATTTTGTTTCTATTTAAGATATTGATGATCACCTTATTTTCAAATAAATGTACTTTTAATAAAGATATTAATTTAAAGAGAAATATTAAGTAAGTATTAGTACTTGTTGTTGTTGTTTGCCATC